>NC_051162.1:29053624-29099821 GCF_013339745.2 Dermacentor silvarum | reverse complement strand
GGGGTGTAACGTTTCGCGAAGTGAGTTGCAAAAACTCATCCAACTCGCTCCCTCTAACTGCTGTGCGTAAGAGTTTGCCCGCTCGGATATTTCCGCGATTCTATGGCGCAGATTGTTGTTAAGTCGCTGTTTTTTCCATCGCTTGGTTAGCAAACTTCGGCCTTCCCCTATATGCAGCAGATGACTGTCAACTATCGGCTTTCTCGCTGTGAGCGCTATCAGCCTAGATGTTGCTTTATGAGCGTCTCGTATGAGCGTTTCCCCGTCTTCAGCGTTCTCGGTTATTATCTGCGGGATGGGGAAATTGCGATAATTTTCCCAGTCAGTGTTAGCGACATGTCCACAGGCTCGCCGAATTTAGAGAGAGCCTACCGACACACTGAGCATGAAATTGCCACTGCCGATATTCTCTTCTAGGTTGGTCCACAATACCGCGTCGACATTGTTTGTGAATGTAAGATCTGGAAAGGTGTCCTGGAAAGGTGACGCTGTTACCTAATCTCGTCGGGTTTCAGGGGATAGTGATGATTTGGAGGTCATATGCTTCGAGCGCTCGCTCGAGCTCCAGGCCTTTGGGCCAGCTGGTGTGAGTAGCATTCAAGTCCCTAAGAAGCAGTAGTCAATCCTTGGTACCAGAGTGACCCTTGAGAAACCGAATGAGTGCCTGAAAATCGGCCCTTCTTGTTTAAGTGAGCTGTACACATTTGTGATTATGGCTCTTGCTTTGCTTATGCTTCTGCTGTAGTATTCTTACGATTTTGTGGTTCATGCTGCTAGTCACCAGAAGAGCTATACTGGTTGCTATGTCCATGAGGACCATCGTCGTGCCTTTAGGGTAATCTTAGTTGTATATCGTGTAGTAGCCAGTCAATTTGACCGGCTTGTTACAGATCTCTTGTAAGCAAATTACACCAGGTTTGACTTGCGCAGTGTTAATGTATTGCTGCAGAGCTGGCGCCCATTTGTGGAAGCAGCCGCAGTTCCATTGCCAAATTTCGAGATATTCGTGGTGTGCTCGCGCTTTACTCGCCATAAATAGTGCTCTCGCTGTCGGAGGACGGTATGGGTTTCGGACCGCGGCTAGACGGAGCGCTCGGGCTGGTACTGGCTCGCTTACGAACCGCGCTCCTTACGCTGGCCACAGATTCATCGACGTAAGTTTTTAGGCTTTGTAATTATGCGTACATCTGCTGCTGAAAATTTTGCATAGTTTGTAGTTGCTGCACTATATGTTGGAGAGTTCCCTACATGGAATTAGGCGTCGTTATAACCTTGACTGGCGTGCCTGCTTCTTTAGTATGTGCTGTTTTGTTCGAGGGAGGCCAACTATCGTTCGATTTCTGCCAAGCTCTCGCGAAGAAGCTTGTTTTCGTTAATATTTTTTGATATGCGGGATTTTCTCTTACAGAAGTAGTAGAAGGAACGACTCGTGCCCAGCTTACCGTGATATCTTGTGGCGTTTGCTTGGTCGCAGTGCCGGGCGCCCCAGCTTTAGGCGACTTGGGTGATTGTGAATGAGGTGGGTTATTTTCATCGGAGTTTTTTTTTTGTGTCCGGGATCTGGATTGACGGCGAGTCTCTAGTAGCTCTGGCGAGGGATCCGATGCGGATTCTCCATCATCGGAATTTTACCAACGTTGGCATTCAGGTGGTTTTGTTGAGGTGTCCTTCCGGGTAGTCCAGGGAACGCCAGCCATCGGAGTTCTGTTGCTTTGGGGTTTGAGACGTTTCTTTCAACTTCGGTCTCCTGTCATGTGACCCTCGCCACAATGTGCACACTTGAGAGCGCAATCGTGGCCGGCTACAGGGTCCTGTTGTCCACACGCATGACATACTGGAGTGTCTGGCTGGGGACAGACGTCCGATCGGTGACGCATTTGGTGGCAGACTTTACACACCTGAGTGGTGACCTTGTAGGAGTAGCAAGTTCTCTGCTTTTGCAGCAGACGTACCGCGGCGTGATCCTTCCAAAAAAAGCTGGTAACGGCCGTTTTAGTGTTACGGAACATCCGTGCTTGGAGAAATTTGACCCTGTGCCTGCGAATGCGCAGATTCGTTTTAGTGCTTCAGGCGTCGTGTGAGAGTTCAAGCCGTGAAGCATTTGGTTGTCCCGTCACTTCTTGCTACGTAGGCGCTGACCGACTGAGGCTGGCTGTTGATATTTAGCGTTGGAATACGTCTAAC
This sequence comes from Dermacentor silvarum, assembly GCF_013339745.2. Lineage (NCBI taxonomy): Eukaryota > Metazoa > Arthropoda > Arachnida > Ixodida > Ixodidae > Dermacentor > Dermacentor silvarum. The sequence goes on along the minus strand of NC_051162.1, from coordinate 29,097,637 downwards.
GTAGTCCGCCACTGTGCGGTGCAGCGTGTACACGATAATGATGTTGGAGCCTGGCTTGATACTGAGCAACAATTGTTCACCTGATATTTGCCCGCTGCATGAAGCAATCACGGCGTCCGCCAGTCTTGGACTAGTCTGGTTCTTTACCGGTAGCCTCTGATGTGGTCGCACCACTATCTTGAAGTCGTCTTCTGGGAGGGGGGGGGGGGTAACCGCCTGTACACTGGTTTGTGTTTAGTCTTTCCGGCGGCTTGACCAGGGCACGCTTCTTGATGCTTCAAGGAACATTCCGGTGGTTTGATCGTCTTCTCTTTCGCAAGGCCTTTTTCCTGCCGAGGCGTGGGGACCGCTGCCAGCCCCCATCTGTTTGACTTTGGCTCCCTGTACAGGCGTTCTGATCACTGGGTTCTCTTGGCGCCGGGAGATTGTGATTAGCGGAGTCTTGAAAACTCATGTTATCAGTGTCTTGGCGCCGCGTACGTCATCCGCGATGGTCCTGGACGCGCGGTTACGTCGGGGGCTTGATTTGCAAGTGCTATCGAGCGCCCGTTCGTCGCAAACTCTGCCATACCTGCCGCCGCCTACGTGATGGATTTGGTCTTAGCGAGCTCGCACGAAATGAAGGCACGTTTTAACTTGTAAAAGAATGGGTTCCGGTCACTCACCGCTGTGGGTAGTTTCAGTCGATGCGGGACCAGTTCACAGATCCGTGATGATCGTCGAGATCGGTCGCACACACAATTTTCTACCAAAAAGGACAATTCGCGGGGCACATGTATACACGACAGTACCCGTCGACGCCGCAAACGTCCTCCTCTCGCAGAAGCGAACATCCCGAGTTTAGATTGACGGAAGCCGAGAGTTCGCGTAGGCGAATAAATAAAGATCCGGAGGCATGTGAACGTGGCCGGTTGAATTCATCCCGATACTACGCAGAACATCGCGAAGAAATCCTAAGCGCCATGAAATTATGTGTGTGGTTTGCCACTACTTTACTAGGCTTTGCCCAGCTCTGGTGGTATCTGGTGTTTGCGGTAGCAGACCCACGCATAATTTTTACAGCGAAGTTGTATACCTCTCGTTGGTCGGAAAATTGTAGGCAAGCGGCATATCTTTCCTAGCAATCAGGCATATATATATATATATATATATATATTGTTACAGGTAACTCTCCGTGAAAAGAGGGTTTATTCGGACGCAACCGACGGTCTTGGGCGCCAGCCGAGGTTCTGCTATCGCTAGGAGAATGTCTTCTTCTTCTGCCCCCCTCGTACTCCGTGTCCCACTACTGCTTGTGGCACATACCCAAATCATACAAGGCTTTCGCGCTTGTAACACATCCCCCCACGTAGACGAAGCCCACCGGGCAAGTCAAACAGCATCTCGAGTGGTGCAGGGCTTCAAGCGGGCAACATGAGTCACTTCAGTCTTTGAAGACCGTCGACCATTTGAAAGGAGACGTGCTATGCGGTATGTCAATTCGCTTATACGATCTAACACAACGTAAGGTCCAACATAGTGCGCCAGTAGTTTTTCGCACAACCCACGTTTTCTGGTAGGCGTCCACATCCACACTAAGTCACCGGGATCATATGTGACGTGTCGGTGTCGGCGGTCGTAACGTGCCTTCGAGCGATCTTGTGAAGCAAGAGTGCGCAAATAAGCAAGGCGGCGGGCTTCTTCTGCACGACAGATTGTCTCCGATATGCAGGCATCATCGTGGTTCAGAAATGGGAAGATCGTATCGAGGGTATAACGTGGCGGCCGAGCGTAAAGAAGAAAGAAGGGGCTGTAGCCGGTAGTTTCGTGCTGGGCGGTGTTAAATGCATAAGTTACGAAAGGTAGAACGCTGTCCCAGTTCTTATGATCCGTCGACACGTACATGGACAACATGTTCGTGAGAGTTCTGTTGGTGCGTTCCGTAAGGCCGTTTGTTTGTGGATGGTACGGCGTAGAGTGTCGAAAACTTGAACAACACAGGCGAAGCATCTCTTCAACCACATCTGCAGTAAACTGGCGCCCGCGATCGCTAATAACGACTTTAGGAGGCCCGTGTCGAAGGATGATAAAACGTAGTAAGAAAACGCACACGTCGGCTGCAGTAGCCGATGGTATTGCGGCCGTCTCACAGTAGCGTGTCAGGTGGTCAGTGCACACTACGATCCAACGATTTCCACTGGAGGACCGTGGAAATGGGCCGATAAGGTCGATCCCGACTTGCTCGAATGGAGTCCTTGGGGGTGGCACAGGGTGTAATCTAGCAGGAGGAGGACTTGTGGGACGTTTGCGACGTTGACATTCGTTGCAGCTAGACACGTACTGTTGCGTCGTCTGACGCATATTAGGCCAGTAAAATCGTTCGTGAAGACGGCAAAGCGTTCTAGCTGCTCCCAAATGACCGGAGGTTGGTTCGTCATGCATAGCCCGCAAGATGGAAGTGCGTAGACTTTTCGGGACCACCAGGAGATATCGTGAGCCTGTGGGAGAATAGTTCTTCTTGTACAGAAGCCCATCACGTGTGCAATAACGATTGGCTGCTGATTTCTGTTTGGCAGCAAGCAGTTTTAAAGTGTCGTCGTTTTGCTGCTCAGTCTTAAAGGTATTGAGATCAGGAAATGCTGGCTCCAAGGCTACGATGTAGTGGTCAAAGTTGTCCGCGTCACAGTCCGTCGTGGGAAGCGGTAGCCGCGACAGGCAGTCGGCGTCGGAGTGCCGTCGACCGCTTTTATAGGAAACGGTGAAGTCGTACTCCTGTAGACGGAGTGTCCAACGTGCAAGCCTACCAGATGGATCGCGCAGATTGACGAGCCAGCACAGCGAGTGATGGTCTGTGACGATGGTGAAAGGGCGTCCGTACAAGTATGACCGAAAGCGCTGTACTGCGAAAATCACCGCGAGACATTCTTGTTCTGTGACGGTGTAATTGCGCTCGGGCTTGCTCAGAGAGCGACTGGCGTACGCTACGACGTGTTCTTTGGTGTCGAAGCGTTGAATAAGAACTGCGCCGACACCAATACCGCTAGCATCCGTGTGCAGTTCAGTGGGAGCCAAGGGATCGAAGTGTTTGAGAACTGGATGGGACGTCAAACGGAACTTCAATTCACGAAAAGCACACGCACATTCTGGGGTCCAGTCAAATTGAACGCCTTTCTGAAGCAGACACGTCAATGGATGCGCGATGTGAGCAAATCCGGGAATAAACCGACGGAAGTATGAGCACAGGCCCAAGAAGCTTCGTAGCTCTTTTACTGAGCGAGGTTGCTGAAAGGCTTCGACCGCAGCAGTTTTTGCTGGATCAGGTCTTATGCCCTGTTTGTCCACTAGGTGGCCTAGAACTAGTGTTTGGCGTTCTCCAAAGCGACATTTCTTGGAGTTTAGTACCAAGCGTGCTTTGCCTAGGCACTCTAGTACAAGATTGAGGCGAGCGTTGTGTTCACTAAACGTGCGTCCGAAAATCACGACATCATCCAAATAACACATGCAGACTTCCCACTTCAAACCACGCAGAATGTTGTCCATGAAGCGCTCAAAAGTTGCAGGTGCGTTACACAGCCCAAACGGCATCACATTAAATTCGAAAAGTCCGTCGGGTGTCACGAATGCCGTTTTTTCCTTGTCTCTCTTGTGCATCGGAATCTGCCAGTATCCGGACCGCAAGTCTACACTCGAAAAGTACGAGGCCGAAGAAAGGCAATCTAAAGCATCATCAATCCGTGGCAAAGGGTATACGTCTTTCTTAGTAACGGCGTTGAGGCGGCGGTAATCAACGCAAAATCGCCATGTGCCATCTTTCTTTTTAACTAGAATTACTGGGGCTGCCCACGGACTACTCGATTCTTGGATAACGTTTTTCTTCAGCATGTCACGGACTTGGTCATTGATCACCTTGCGCTCCGAAGGTGACACCCGGTATGGCTTTTGTCGCAGAGGCTGGTGAGATCCCGTGTCTATGCGATGCTGTACACGAGAAGGGGGAATGGATGGTGGAGCCTCTTGCTGGGAAAAGTCGAACACCGCGAAGTGTTTTCGTAGAATATTTGCCAGTTCCTGACGTTTGTTAGTGCTGAGCGATTTGTTTATCATAGCCATCATCGAAGTGTCCGTGGCGCATGCATCCGACTGGGACTCATCCGTAGCATCGGGGGCTTCTGCAAGGATGGCGAGCGCCAATACTTGATGTTCACGAATAGCCGCAAGTTTCAGACCCTCCGGTAGTAGTGTGGGTTCGTTGGAGCAATATATATATATATATATAAATATATATATATATATATATATATCATATATATATCACAATATATATATATATATATTGTGAGCATTATATTACCCCTTCATCTTCTTCATCTGTATATACTCATCATCATGGCCAGCGCCATTCGCTTCAGCGCGCGGCCTGCATAATAAACCGCCGAGCTTGAACAGCTGTCTCCCAAGTGGTGGAGAGTGCTCTCGATCCCTTGGTCCTCTACGACTTCGAGTTTCCCTGGAGCTTCGTTCCGGTCGATGCTTGCCCCGCCTTTCCGCCACCATGCCTCAAGAAGATCCACCAGGAGCCCCCAGCGTCACCGTCTCTGCCCCACCTGCCGTTCCTTCATGGACCGTCAGCACAAGGCAGCGCGATCCCACCATGTTCGCTGGCCTTCCTAGTGAGGACGTTGACGACTGGCTGGACAATTATGACCGAGTGAGTGAGTCTAACCGGTGGGATGATTCTCACAAGCTTCGGAGCGTCGCATTCTACCTCACTGACGTTGCCAGGACTTGGTTTCTTAACCATGAGCGCTCCTTCCCTGACTGGGCGGCTTTCAGACACCAGCTTCGGCAAATTTTCGGCGCCCCCAACGTCCGCTCTGAGGTAGCCGAGAAAAAGCTTGATGCACGCATGCAACTTCCCGGGGAAACATACACCTCTTATATCGAGGACGTCCTCGCCCTTTGTCGCCGGGTTGACGCAGCCATGACTGAATCTGATCGTGTTTGTCATATCCTCAAGGACATTGCCCACGTCGCGTTCAATGCACTGGCCATCAAGAATTCAAATACCGTTAACGATGTTATCGCGACTTGCCAGCATCTGGACGCCCTGTAGGCCATCCGTTTACAACCTGTCGCCTGTGACACGCCTCCTTCCTCCGATACGGACCTGCGTGTCCTGATTCGGACTCTCATACGCGAGGAGCTCCAAGTGTACGGCCTGCGCAGTCCTCCCGTTCTTCAGCCGCAACCTTCGGTTCCTGGCCTGTGCGACATCATCAAAGAGGAGCTGTCCTCCATGACCTGCACTGTGGGCTGTGTCCCTCCTTCGCCGGCGCCCTGGTATGCTCAGGTTGCGGCTATGCAACCAGCGTTCGTTCAGACAACGCCTCCTGCTCCTACTACTCCCAACTATCTGGCGACTCTGGCACCTCGTGCACCTGCCACAGCATATTACCCTACCCGGCCTTCGCCCCGCCCCATTTGTTATTACAGCGGTATTCGCGGGCACATATCGCGCTTTTGTCGCAGACAAGACGACAACAGGACGAACGCCGTGGTTACGATGTTTACGAGCGGGACCCATCGCCTCTTCCAAGTCCCTACCAGCGCCGGCTTTCCCAACGCTCACTTACTCCGCCTCCAAATCCAGAAGAGCCTCGCAACTACCGTCCAGGGCGCCGCCGCTCGCCTTCCCCTCTCCGACGCTCGACATCACCTCTGCTACCGGCCTCCCGCACTCCTGACTACCGATCGGAAAACTAGATGGTGCAGTTTTTGGAGGGAAAGCTGCATGGCCCGCACAGCCTACAATTCCTCCAGTGTGCCCGGCCAATACTTTATCAGTGTGTGTAGAAGGTGTACCCGTTCCTGCATTGATTGATACGGGCGTAGCTATTTCTGCTATTCACGCTGACTTGTGCTCTCGTCTACGCAAGGTTACTACACCTTACAATGGAGCTATTCTACATGGCGCAAATAATGTTGTGATTCGGCCATCGGCGCAATGCACAGTTCGAGTTTCGATTGACGGGATTCGCCACCATGTTAGTTCGCAGTGTTTAATTCCTGTGCTCACTAGGGTGGGACTTTCTCTCTTCGGCGTCCGCTTTCATTTCGTGCCGTCAACGCCTCGTTAACTTGACCGAGACCGACAATTCCGACGACGTTCCCGACCCGCGCCTTCGCTTACGAACTGCTGACGATTGTATGGTGCCTCCTGGCCGCGAACAACTTCTTGTAGTTAACTCTGACATCGCCGATGGTGACGTTTTAGTTGTACCATCAGCTCGTTGCCTATCCAAAGGGATTGCTCTGGCACCTAGCCTTGTTCGCTTCACCAACGGTACGGCCACTTTGGTTGTACTCGACACAACCACTGAGCCAGTACTTCTTCCTAAAGGCGCTGTTGTAATTTGCGTCTTGGTCACTCAGCCTGTCTGTGTGCTTACCTCGACTACTGCCGTTTCACGGGCACCTACCGCTATAGAGCCAGCCCCTGCTTTTGTTCTCGCTAGTGCAATCAGCACTGATCTAACGCCACAGCAGACGGAAGAATTACTGGCGTTGTTATGCAAGCATAAAGACTCCTTCGACGTGCACTCTCCTCTTCTGGGACAGACTTCTGCAACGGCTCATCGCATACACACAGATGGAACTTCCATCGTGCGCCGGCGGCCATATCGTGTTTCTTCCGCCGAACGCCAGATCATCGATACCCACGTTGACGACATGCTGAAACGAAGCATCATCCGCCCTTCCTCAAGCCCTTGGTCTTCACCTGTCGTTTTGGTGCGTAAGGAAGACGGCTCAGTGCGATTTTGCGTAGACTACCGTGCCTTGAACAAAATAACCCGCAATGATGTATATCCACTTCCCCGAATCGATGATGCGTTAGATTCATTACAAGGCGCGGAGTATTTCACCAGCCTTGATCTACGCTCCGGATACTGGCAGATCCCCATGCACGAAGAAGACAAGGAAAAAACTGCCTTTGCCACTCCCGATGGACTTTACGAAATTAACGTAATGCCTTTCGGCCTGTGTAATGATCCCGCCACATTTGAGCGGATGATTGACACCGTACTACGGGGCCTAAAGTGGAAGACTTGCTTATGCTACCTTGACGACATCGTCATATTTTCGTCGACCTTCCATCAGCACTTGCAGCGCCTCGACGAAGTCTTGACATGCCTCTCTGCTGCTGGCCTTCAGCTGAATACAAAAAAGTGCCACTTCGCCAGCAAAACCATTAAAGTACTCGGACACCTTGTCAGCAAGGAGGGCATTCGACCTGACCCCGATAAGATTACCGCTGTCCTGCGCTTCCCCAGGCCTCAACGCGCCAAAGACTTGCGTAGCTTCCTTGGCCTAGCCTCGTATTTCCGGCGCTTCATACGTAACTTTGCCACCATTGCGGCGCCGCTCCATCAACTACTTCCTTCTGGAGCTCCCTATGTATGGTCGGACGAATGCCAAACTGCTTTTGACGCCCTCAAGCGTGCCCTCACGTCCGAGCCTGTGCTTTGTCATTTCGACAACACCGCACCCACTCTTCGACATACTGACGCCAGCGGCCATGGTATCGGCGCTGTTCTTCTGCAACGTCAGCAAACTTCCGAAGAACGTGTGGGCGCATACGCAAGTCGCACGCTAACACCTGCAGAGAAAAATTATACGATTACCGAGCAAGAGTGTCTTGCCGTTGTTTGTCCGTCCAAAAATTCCGGCCTTATCTGCACGGCCGCCACTTTACGGTCGTTACTGATCACCACGCCTTGTGCTGGTTGGCGACGGTAAAAAATTTAACGGGCCGTCTCGGCCGTTGGATACTTCGTTTACAAGAATACGACTTCGACGTCACCTACAAGTCTGGAAAGAAACACCAGGATGCCGATGCTCTCTCTCGTTGTCCCCTACCACCGTCTTCAAACACTGCCTGCGTACCACCTTCCGTGAGCAACCCGCCGGACGTCTCTCCTGCATTTCCTTCACTCGCAGCTCTCGATGGCTCCCACCTAGCCATTCTCATACGTTTGCAACCTGCCAACGTAGTGACCCCTACTGCCACTCCGTTATGGAACGTATTCGGGGATCCTCTCGCACACCTAATGCTCGACTCCGTCGGCAGTTGAAGAACCACAAGATTCAAAATTCGGTGCTATACCGGTACGTGTTTCATCCCGAAGGACACCGTTGGGTCCCTGTAGTTCCCCGATCACTTCGGACCCAGATACTGGAGACCTTTCATGACGATCCCACTGCCGGTCACTTTGGTTTTCATAAAACCTATGATCGAATTCGCAGCCGCTTCTCTTGGCCTGGACTTGCAACAAGCGTAGCAAAATACGTGGCTTCCTGTTCGATCTGCCAGCACCGCAAACGACTGACCTCACCTCCGGCTGGACTGCTACAACCTGTCCCGTGTCCTGAAGCACCTTTCGCAGTAGTTGGTATCGACTTGTATGGTCCACTACCCTTATCGGCTGGAGGTAAACGATGGATTGTCACAGCTGTAGACCACTTGACACGGTACGCTGAAACAGCCGCACTACCTTCCGGTTCCGCAGCGGAGGTTGCATCCTTTTTTCTTGGAAACCATCTTTTTACGACACGGAGCCCCACGTATTCTTTTGAGTGACCGCGGCAGGACCTTTCTGTCTAAACTTCTCGACGATGTTCTCCGTGCGTCCAATACCATCCATAAAACGACTTCCAGCTACCACCCTCAAACTAATGGCCTCACAGAGCGCTTTCATCGTACGCTGTCCGACATGATTTCAATGTACATCAACCCTGATCACACCAATTGGGATGTTATTCTCCCATTCGTCACCTTCGCTTACAACACGGCCGTCCAACGCACAACGGGGTACTCACCCTTTTTTCTTGTGTATGGTCGTCAACCAATCATTGTCTCCCACGTCTCTTTCTTTGACGTCCCCGTGCCATCGTCCACATCAACGTGTGAACAATTTGTTTCGCGAATTACCCAGTGTCGCCAAACACACATATATATATATATATATATATATATATATATATATACATAGTGATGCCTCACCACGCATTCATATTAAAAGAGTGACCCGCGTAGCAAATAATGCAGTTCATTCTAAGACTGCCATGGGTAGACCACGGGAAGTAAAGCCACCAGAGGAACAGCGCGAATACAATGCTTGACCATGTGTGCTGTTTGATACAGCTTCGCTGGTTATTCACGTTCGCAGGGCGCGATGGTGGCCAATTTTTTTCAAATATTGACTGTACTTATGTTAAGCCACTTCTTTTTCCTCGGCAATGAGTACAATTGTTTAACACAGATATACCAAATGGAGGCTGTAGATTTGATGTTTAGCGATACATCGCAGAAACAAGGACGGGTACTAAATATACCGAAAGTTATAGAAAGGCGTGCATTTACACGAACAATATGGGTGTCCCAAGACAAGCCCCTACACAATTGGACCTCTATAGCTTTCTATTAGTGAACCATTTCAGTAGTTTATTTGTGAAGGCGTAATTTATATTTACCAACCTTTTTATTATGTTTTAAAATGATGAGTGGTTCTGCCGGGTCGCGAATTAAAGCTTTTGTTTTCTTACGTTTATTCAAAACATGTAATTTCCACTGGTAACTAGGGTTCTAGTGCGACTCGCGGTACCAGCAATCAGCTTAAACTATATAAGCAAGTTTCTTGCTCAGTATTTGTGATGTCAATAATGCAGACGCTCAAAATTGTTTCTAAAATGAAATAAAATATTTATCTCTGGAGTTTTACGTGGCAAAACCACAATATGATTATGTGGTACACCGTAGTAATTAGGGGATTCAGGATTTATTTTGATCCCCTGACATTCTTTACCGTGCGCCTAAATCTAAGGACTCATTAGTTTTTCTGCCTTAGGCCCTCATTTGATCCCACAATACCACTCTCAGGGACACCTGTAGTGACGGACTGCACTGAAAGCCTGTTGTCAAGGGTGACGCATACATGGTCAAGGTCACTTGTGTTCCACTTGATTCAAAAATGATGAAGATGCATGAATTTACGAAGCAACTGAACAAACATAACTTGCCCTCAGCTTAAGTTTTGCTAACTTGTTGCTCATAAACTATTTTGAGTAGGTTTTCATTTAGCATGTACATTGTGATAGTAATATTGCTCTTTGACTTCCTCATTATGCGTATGCTTTTTTCACTAATTAGACTATGTATGTTTTATGCAACATGTGTTATTCGTTACCAATACTCCTTAACATGTTTATTATATATAGGCATTTACTTCATTACCTAATCTAATTATGTTACAAGATTTTCATTGCTCCTCATTATCTAGTTCACTCAACTGCGAGTTTGTTTTGTTATGTTTACTATGGAAATGAGGTGCCATTGCAGTCCGTGACGTCCACCTGCATACAAATACAACCTATTATGGCAATAAAAGTTGCTGCGTAATGGCTAACTATGCTTTTGATTCCCTGCGTTTCAAGTTTCCATGTCAGCCTTTGCACTCGCCTGTCGAAAACATCGCCGTACATCAGCCCCATATGTGCTTACACCATGACTTTCGTTGCCATTATTAAATCGTAAAATTTCGTGTCATGCTAACAATGAAGCAGATCACTTCCTTGAACACTGACTAAATAATTGTTATTGCAGACTGCGGGTGAATATTCGTGCCAAAATCGTTCCTAACTTCCTAAAATTTGTGTCACGTTCCAGAAGAATTTTCTATTGCGATGAACGTGGCTCTAACACCGTGATGATTCATTAGCTGAAGAAAACTCCGTCCTGATCTAATACAGCAAGTAAATGTATCACAAGGTGCAGCACTAGATTCAGAAATGAGTGTCCGCGACTATGCACAAAACACATTTTTAAAATTATTCACTGTGACATCAGATGAAAAATTATACCATCCGCACGAAGTGTACTGTTCTCTCCTATGGTCGTTCTGAAAAAGAAAATGAGAAGGATACATACACATATTTATGATAACCTTGGCTGGTCGGGCGTTCAAAGTCAATTCTGTCTGCGTCATAGAATTTCAAGACAAACATATGACGTTTATTGCTTCGGCACTGTAAAAAGTGCACATTGTATCAGCTATCACTTTACGTATAACCAAAAATCTATACAGAAATGATGATTTCCCTCGTTAGAAGGCAGAGAGGCGTCGCGGCAGCGCAGAGCTTCTCCTGTTGTTGCGGCCAAGCCAGGAAATTATCTGCCCTGACGGCATATACTACCAAACAGCATAGCGCATCCAGCGCATAAAGTGAAATCATTCGGTTCATAAAGCAAACCTCTTTCAAAGTTCTTGCAATGATCCATGATGTTTGACAGCGTGAAATTATACAATGCACTGCGAAACAGTATACAAACGGAGAGAAAGTGCTTTTGTCGCCTCTTTCGCCGTTCTTTCTGTATGTCCGCGCTGTCAAACAACTCGCCCGGTGGCAAATCTTTCTTGCAATGATGGTAGGTAACTTGTATTGATATTTGTATAGCTGAGCACTCAAATAAACCTTGTCAAGTGAATGTACGACGCGAAAAATTTGTTCAACAGTGCTTCCTATACTACATAACGGTTGTAATGAACTAGTATTCTGGAAGAATGCTCGAGATATTTGTTCATTGGGATCACTATGAAAAAACAGTTTCCAACGCATTGTGAGTCGTCCCGTAAACAATGCTAAACCATTAGCTTTATGTCTGCTATCCCTTAGCAACCTCTGCTTTGTTGAGATTCAATCTGAATAAGTTGTGTCTACAGCATGTATCGTGCGGTAGGACGTACAATAAAGAATTAATAAATAATGATTACAAAATAGTTTTCATTTGAAGACTGAACTTTGGCGTACCTTGGGAGGCACTGAAACGCATTGTGAAGGAAACGAACATGCTAATTTAATTTAATCACTGCAAAATAAATGTGCCCGAATCCATCATAAATGAGTGGGAGCTCAGCTTTATCACACACGTGCCTTAAGCACTTCCATTTATACTCCGGTATAATGAGTTTTACGTCTGTCTCGACTGCCCAAAACATTTCAGCACCAAGGGCATTGGCATAGTATGGTATAGTTCAAGGAGATCTTCCCGAATTACTAGTTGATGTAACGAATGACGCCCTACATAATTCATTCAGTATTTGGTAACTGACACAGAATTCCTGGGGTATAACAGCAAATAATGAGAGCGAGAACACTTGCAACAATTTCAGGTAACAAATTTCAATACAGGTTATTAGTAAAAAAATGTATCAGAACCTATAATATATATATACCTTCTTTTGAACGTTCAGTGGCACTCGCCATTTCGTCGGTATTGCTACAAAATTAGATAACGGATTTCTCGAGGCGCCGAACTCCGATTTTTGTATGCACTGACTGATTGAACTTTCAGATGGATGGTTGTTTCACTAGACTCAGTGTCAGCACACGAACTGATCACAAAAACGATAAAGAATTACTGCAGGCTTGGTCCATTTGTGGTATAGTTATTAAAGGATCATGAAAACTTTTTTGAGCACAACTGCATCTTTTTTTGTGTCATCTAATCTCCTCTTCCTGGACCGATCTGTTATTGCAGAAGAATTATATATGAGAATCATATCACTGAGCTTGATCCAGTTTCTAAACTGAGCAGTGCATATGATACAAAGAAAAGTAAATGTACTCACGAAGTAAAAAAATAATTCATTGTTTCGAGTGATGGAGCCTTTGACTCTGCCAATTTTTTCAGCTCTTCCAGTGTCGCTGGGCCATTTATTATTTTGGGCGTAGCTGCTGGGTCATAATATACCGCAAGGCTGTCGTTCTGTAAAAGAGCATGAAAGGACGACGATGTTTTATGTACGCGACAAGAAACCATCTCACGTGTTTAGTGAATTTTAATAACTATATGGCTCTTTTTACACGTAGAAAGAAGTTCCTGGTACCTAATTTATCTAAAGCTCTGCGCCCTTTACACAAAAAGTAAGCATGGAGAATAGCAAAAGAATCTGAGAATGAATTATACGAATGTAGAGGCCAGTACAAAAATGGCTAGCCTGTTTTGATACCTCCTATTTTCTCTGGGGTGTCGCATACACAATTTGTAGGAACACCGCAGCTACAGCATGACGGGCCGGGTTGGCAATGACGATTATGGTTGCGTTGATAAAGTGGCAAATTTAGGTGTTCACAGAAGCACTCAGGACGCTTTTGTTCGTGTGCCCCCGGCTGGGTCTTCAAAGGTACCTAGGGAACTGTAGCGGCCGCTAGACTGCTACTGCCTGAGAACTTTGGTGGGCCCTCGTCTCTTTTTTTTTCCACGTGTCATTGCGCCGATTGATTTTGTAAGCCTATTTATTGCGGATTTTGCTTATTGCGGTAGTCACTTCGTGGTGCCACTCCTGACCCAAGTTTCATGTTGATAACATAGGTGCTTTCACAATACAAACATCAAAGATGACACATAGTATTCACGAGCAGGCTCAAAAGCAAAAACGTGGGTAGACCTAATATTCGAATCAGACAAAGCCAGTTTTCAGCAACCACAGAAATGAACTCAAGTTATATTTATTTTATTTATAATAGAATAAGAGCATACACGTTTTCAAATATCACTTCAAACTGCTTAATGCCAACAATTTAAAATTGAAATGTGCACTGTCACAGGCGGAATTGGTGCTAAAACTGTCCGTTTGTTTGTCGTAACTTGTAGTTAATTTTCGTAGTGGTAACCTATTTGGTAAGCCAACTTTGCAATATCGCTAGCGAATTGATGAACTGTAAGAACATTATTGAAAACTTCTAGGTAGAAGGCTTTCAACCAAAGTACCATAAAACTAAATTTTTAAGTGCAAATGACAACTAGTTTACCCAATCGGGCGAATAAGGGTTTAGATTTTAAAGGATGGGGTGTCAAAGTCATGATTCTTAGTGCTTATCAAAATTAGTAAGCGTGACATATGGGTAGAATAAAATACATCCCGAAGCAGAAATACAATAATAATGTATGAATGAATGTGTGGTTAACGAAGTGTAGTTAATAATATGAACACAAGTAGGCTTATTTAGGGCTCCTATAGCCAAGATACATTTATAAAAATTACCATTACCAATATGAATGTGAGTGCGGAATAGCATGCTTCAATCTACAATCATTCCTAATACTTTCGAAACATAACCAACATGGTCATTTTAACGTTACTTATCAGTCATTGTAAATAAGGTGTCAGTGATCTTTGAGGAGATGGAAGACTACTCATTCGGGCTTTCTTGGGTTAATGCTTATAAACGTTATCTGGTACCATTCTCAAAACAGGTATAGCGTAGTTTACCGCGTCTAAAAGTTCAACGGGGGTTCTGGAGGATGCTGGAATCGTCATATTATCTATGTTAAAGAACACTTGGTAATGTACAGCATGTGTATAAGTGGGAAGTTCATTACTGAAATTTAAAAAGAATTGTGCATAAAGCATACATTCCTGTGACACTCCTTTTGTAATGGTCCTTTGGCTGTAAAAGACGCCATCAATGCAAATGGTCTGAAATTTATCTGGAAAGTAATTCTTAACGGGTTCCTAAGTTGGGTCAGTTCTTCCATAACTTTGTAGCTTAGAAAAAAAGAACAATTTGATGGTTTTAATTAGGTCAAAAGCTGTAGTAAAAGTGATGAAGTCTGAACTATGGAAATATACCTTGTACAACTGTATCCTGATCCCACCTGCAAAACTAAAAGTTCATCTTTTGTCAAAAGAGTCACGCGAAACCCAAACTACTTTGGGGTGAAAAACCAGGACTATCGGCGTGGACTAAAAGTCAGACTAATAAGTCTGGAGCATATAGTGAGCAATAGAAATATCACGATGGTGCTTCTAGCGCCACTGGTGTTCCGTAGTAAATATTCGGGCCTGCTCTCGAAACTTTCGCGTTTATCCAGCAGCTTGGGAAATAATGGTGGACTCCGTTTTGTCAATGTAGTACGTAAGGACATCATAGTGCAGAAATGCTCGCGTCCGTACAGAGGAAGGAATGGGGACAATTCCGTAGTAGTATGCGTGGGTGTGTTATAAGCATACGTCACCAAAGATAGAACGTGGTCCCAATTGCTCTAGTCAGATGCGAAGTACATGGCCAACAAAGCACCAAGAGTGTGGTTAAATCATTCAGTAATCCAGTAAGTCACTGTGTGGTGTGCAGTTGTGGAGCGGTAAATTGCGTGAGATTCCTTGAGAACGGGTTTTATGTCACTCGAGATAATGACGTTAGAAGAACCTGATGCTCGGCTAAGCGATGCCTCGGCCAAGTAATCCAAGGCCAGCACATGGCTTGGATGCTTGTGACAGAAAAACCAGCATAGGTCCACGTATCGTTCTGCCAAAACTTTCTGATCCTTCTAGATCTCAGCATCAAAGTGGCCTCCAGGCTACCCTCTGCTACTAAAAAAAGGCCGTGCCAATAATAGCGGACTCGCATATGACTTATTTTTCCGGAAAAAGGCTAGCCTGACAGAGGGCAGCGAAATAGGACATGCGCATCCCGAATGCTTCTGGCCAGATTATTGCAGCATTTAAATATTGTATTCTTGGAGGCAGAGCGTCCATCTAGCGAGGCGACCTCAAGGATATCTTAAGGAAGATAACCTGCAGACGGCATGGCATGGTGGTTGGTTTCCACGCCGAATGGGTGGCTGTAGGCGCAAAGACCGAATTCAGTTATGGCTCAAGTGATAGTCAAGCATGTTTTTTATGCAACGGAATAGTTGAGTTCTGCTTTCGTGAATACGTGGGTGGCGAAGGCAACGACGTGCTCATCGAAACCACCGTTTCGCTCAGCAAGAAAAGCGCCAAGGTGGACACCGCTGCCATCCGTGTGTAATAGAATCGGATCGCTTTAGCCTAAATGACGGAGAATCGACGAGTTGCAATATGTGCCATAAGGTAATTACTTCAAACTTAATTAGTTATTTTTGTGAATTATTCGATTATGCGTTTAAATTTGTGGTGCTACCGATGTCCGACTCTTCGAGTAGACCAGCTCAGGAACTTGAATTGTGCTATTTGCGACAGGCAACCTTCCAAAATTTTCTGAAGTGTTGGCTGAAACATCCGGTATCTATACAGGGTGTTTTATTTTAGCTGCACGAAATTTTAAAAAATTGCCTGCGGCAGATAGCACAATTATAATCGTTGATCTAAATTACTCGATGAGGCGGCCATTACTTCCCCGAGAAATCAAAACGCCTAATTGAATAATTAACATAATTACGGTAATTAACTTTTTAATTAATTATTTTACGGCACATCTTTCAATCTACGAATTATAGCCGCTGAGTTCGCAAGGCGTATCCACTTAGAACGAATTCGCAGGACTGAACCAGTTTCGAGATTAATTTTCAAGGTGTCCGGCGAAATGCATGGGCGTTACAGTTAACTTTGTGTTTCAATGCATAAAACAGCGTTTCCCTCAAAAAGTTAACTGGAACGGCCATGCATTTCGTCGGACACTTTGAAAATTCATATCTCGAAACTGTTCTAGTCCTGAGAATTAGTTCCAACTGGATACGCCTGGCGAACTCAGCGGCTATAATTCGTAGATTGAAAGATGTGCCGTAAAATAATTAGTTTAAAAGTTCATTAGCGTAATATGTTAATTATTCAATTAGGCGTTTTGATTTCTCGTGGAAGTAATGGCCGCTTCATCGAGTTGTTTAGATCAAGGATTATAATTATGCTATCTGCCGCAGGCAATCTTTAAAATTTTGGTGCAACTAAAATGAAACACCCTGTATATATATATATATATATATATATATATATATATATATATATATATATATATATATATCAAGCACAAGCGCCAATCGTCGAAATTGCACCAGTGGGTCAAACGTGTACATTATTTAGACATGACATGTTGAAGGCTACAGCGCAATGGATCGTGCTCGTGTGCCTTCTATAGTTTACAGCGCAATTAACGTCGCCCATGTGATTGAATTGCACAAGGGTGGTTCGGCTACAAAGCCAACAGATAAAATTATAGATATATATATATATTGCAACAAGAGTATTTTGCAGGTAGACTTGATGAAGCGGTTAAACAAGCTAACCCGTTGACAACCGACCTAGCGCGAACCACACGATCGTCAACGTCTTCTTCCTCACTGGCTGCCACAGAGCTGGTGCCGATGTCCTCCGGTACAATCCCCCCCCACGCAGAAAGAAGTCAACCTGGCGACTCGAGGGTCGTAGCACGGTTTAAGCCGTGCGACGTGATCGGAAGCGGCGGTCGGAAGATGGCTCAAACGGCTCGATGATATAGTTGACGGGAGATGTTTACTGTACTCCTCGGTAGGGACCGTGGTAATTCGAGAGAAGCTTGGTCGAAAGGCCGGGAGTAGTGGACGGGACGCAGAGCCAAACTAGTTTTTCCGGGGAATAGTGGGCGCTAGATGCGGATTCGTCATGGCGAGATTTTTGGCGACATTGGTCTTGTGCGGTAAACGAGCGAGCCAGTTGACGACACTCTTCAGCATAAGCAGCCGCTTCGGAAACTGGCGTGGCTTCAGAGACATTGGGTCGGTAGGGGAGAATGGTGTCCATGGAACATGATGGTTCACGTCCATATAGAAGAAAGAAAGGAGAGAAGCTGGGGTAGCTTGTGGCGCAGAGTTATAGGCGTACGTGACGAAGGGGAGCACCCGCTCCCAATTGGAGTGATCATCGGACACGTACATCGCAAGCATATCTCCAAGGGTACCGTTGAAACGCTCCGTCATGCCGTTTGTTTGAGGATGGTACGCAGAGGTGGTGCGGTGAACAATGCGGTTTTCTTGGAGCAGTGCCTCAACAGCGTTTGAGAAAAAGATGCGGCCACGATCGCTTAATAATACACGGGGCGCACCGTGTCGCAAAATGAGGCGGCGAAGAATGAAGCGAGCGACGTCTATCGCGGATGGCAGCTGGAAGCGCAGATGTTTCAGCGTACCGTGTGAGATGGCCGACGGCGACAATGATCCACCGGTTGCCTGCAGGAGTGTTCGGGAGGGGACCGTGTAAATATCAATTCCCACACTGTCAAATGGTCGTGTAGGGCACGGTAAAGGTTGTAGAGGACCAGCGGTGTAATGAGGGGGAGTCTTCTGGCGTTGGCACGAAGGGCATGACCGCACGTACTGGCGAATGTATCGATACATGCCTTGCCATTAATACCTCAGACGTAGGCGGGAGTAGCTTTTGAATACGCCAGCGTGGCCGCATTGAGGATCGTCGTGGAAGGCGGTGCATATGTCCGAGCGCAGATGACGGGGGATAGCAAGCAGCCACCTGCGGCCATTGGTTAGGTAATTGCGGCGGTACAACAAGCCTTCACGAACGACAAAGTGATGCGCTTGACGACGAATGGTGCGTGAAACAGATTCAAGTGAACGGTGAGAGAGAACGTCCAGCAGAGAAGCGATCCAGGGATTCTTGCGTTGCTCGGCCGGCATGTTGGTGATTCTGAGGGACGATGAATCGCAAGTGGAAGTTTGTAAGCAAAGTAGGTCAGAAGGCAGCGGAGAACGGGATAGGGCATCGGCGTCTGAATGTTTGCGTCCCGAGCGATAAATGACACGTATGTCATACACTTGAAGGCGTAAAGCCCAACAAGCGAGGCGACCAGTGGGGTCTTTCATAGATGACAACCAGCATAAGGCATGGTGGTCAGTCACCAACGTCAAACTGGCGTCCGTAAAGGTAAGTACAGAATTTGCTGATTGCCCAAATAATTCCCAAACATTCCTTTGCCGTTACAGAATAGTTTGACTCTGCCTTTGTTAGGGTACGGCTGGCATATGCAACGACATACTCGTCATAGCCGTCTTTGCGTTGGGTGAGGATGGCACCAAGACCGACACCGCTAGCGACCGTGTGAATTTGAGTAGGCGCATTGGGATCGAAGTGGCGCAGTACTAGAGGGGACGTAAGGAGCCGGCGGAGCGTCGCAATCGGGATTCCATGCCGAGAGGTAAGTGCTGCTGGCAAGTAGCTGGGTCAAAGGGGCGATAATAGAGGCGAAATTACGGATGAAACACCGAAAATAAGAGCACAAACCGATGAAGCTATGGAGCTCTTTAAGAGTGGTTGGCTTGGGAAACTCGGCAATGGCTCGCACTTTGGCAGGGTCTGGTAGGATTTCCTCTTTTGAAACGACGTTGCATAGAATCCTAAGCTGTCTGGCACCAAAATGGCATTTTTTCAACTTTAGTTGCAAACCAGCGGCCGTAGACATTCAAGAACTTGCTCGAGGCGATCGAGATGAGATTAAAAATTGAGAGAAACGACAACTATGTCGTCTAAGTAGCAAAGACAGGTACGCCACTTAAGTCCCCGGAGGATAGTGTCCATCATCCTCTCGAAAGTCGCAGGCGCGTTACACAGGCCGAAGGGCGTCACATTAAATTCGTATAACCCGTCAGGGGTCACGAAAGCCGTTTTTGGACGGTCCGCTTCAGCCACTAGCACTTGCCAGTATCCAGAGTGAAGATCCAGGGAAGAAAAAAATTCGGCACCTTGTACACAATCGAGAGCATCTTCTATTCGGGGTAGAGGATAAAGATTCTTACGTGTGACCTTGTTTAGTCGGTGGTAATCCACGCAAAATCTGATCGAGCGGTCCTCTTTCCGCACCAGTACGACCGGAAAAGCCTAAGGACTGCGTGACTGCTGGATCACGCCACGTTGCAGCATGTGAAACTAGTTCACGCGTTGCAGCATGTGACTAGTTCACTAATGACGCTGCGTTTGGTTTGTGACACTCGGTAGGGACGCTGACGCAGTGGAGCATGGTGACCGGCGTCAATACGGTGAACAACCACTGACGTGCGCCCCAAACAAGGTTGGCCGAGGTCGAAAGAGGTACGAAAACGGTCAAGCAGTTGAACGAGCTGATTCCGCTGAGTTCGCGGGAGCGCGTTATCGACGCTGCGCAACAAGACGTCGTGGTCGGGTGCGGCGGGAGCGGCGGCAGAAGTGATGGCATCGATAGGCTGTTGTGTCGTATCGTAAGGCGCATCAAACGGAAAGATGACATCAAAAGTGTCGAGACGCCCAACAGATTCGCCATGTAATAGAGTTGAAGGGCAGGGAAACGGATTCCACGCGTAAACTGCACTGGAATCATTACCAAGTGTGACGACTGCGAACGGCAGGACAACGTTCCGGCGACGCGCACATTCCTCAGACGGTACAAAAAGTGCAGTTGAATTGGTGACAGCGTCACAGGTGACGGACACTAAGGCGACAGAGAAAGCAGGGATGACGACGTCAGCAGTGACAATCACTTTAGCAGACGGGCGAGGGTCATCGACGGTTGCGGTGCAGAATGGAGACAAGGAGAGTTGTGCACGAGCGCAGTCGACAACTGCATGATGCGCTGGAAAGGTAAGTCACAAGCCCAGGATAACGGCATGCGATGCATGAGAAAGGAAGACAATTTTCGACAATGTAGAGCGCATCTTGAATTAAAACACGAGCAGGTGCAGGATGGACGAATGCTTGACGTGCTGCGAGCTCGCTGTGCGTATAGCGAAATATCAAAAAGCGGAAGTCGTCACTTTGTTTAGTTTGCGGCAGAGAATCTCACTAATTACACAAACAGCTGCTCCTGTGTCGACAAGAGCGTTCGTCGCGACACCGTCTATAAGCACTACAATCTCGTTAGGCAGCGAGAGAAGAGGCCTTGCAAATTTCGACGACAGCGCAGTTCTTGCCTCAGGAACTACGACTGTTAGTTTTCCTCCTGGGAATGGTTGGAACCACGAATCATTGAGGAGGGGTAGCGGTGGTGGGGAGAAGGAGATCGGCGTGAACTGAAGGCGGGGCGACGTGAATACGAGTCCGTGGCGTCAGATGTAAGACGGTGTGTAGCTTGTTGAGGGACATGGCTAAGGTTGGTAGCGCCATCGCGAAAATAGAGTCCGTGGCGGCGACAGAGGCACGCAACGTGTCCCGGAATACCGCAAGCGTAGCACACTGGCCGGTTGTCCGGAGTGCGCGAGGGGTCTCGGATGCGAGAGCGTTACGTAAACCGGCCGCACCGGACTTGGCGGCGTGTAGAAGTTGGTGGCTGGGCTGGATGGGACTGGCGTCGGTTGGGCGTGAGATCGTGTAAGGGCCTCAGCATAAGTTAGTGGTGCCGTAACTTGCGGCGGCGAAGCGGGAGACGGGAGGGCCTCAGAAACTTGCGTCTGGGTAACCTGACGAAGCGACTGGTCCAGTAGGGGGAGATGCTCAGTGACCGATGTCACAAGAGAGAGCTGACGTGCAACTTCCTCGAGTACGTATTGCTGAATTTCAGGCAGCAACGAGGTGTAATCAATACCAGCGCTGCTGGGAGCCAAAGCTGAAAGGTCAACGTGTGGAGATGCGCTGTTTACACAGCTGTCAAAACTTTGGCAAAATTCAGTACCTTGAGTAACGCTCTGTGGGTTTTTGGCCACGAGCATATGAAAGGCGTCATCGTCGATGCCTTTCATTATGTGTTTGATTCTGTCAGGTTCCGACATGGACGCATTCACCCGCCTACAGAGGCCGATGACATCCTAATGTAGCTGGTGAAGGTCTCACCAATTTGTTGAGATCGTCCGCGGAGGCTGTGTTCCGCGCGAAGCTTGCGCACCACTGGCTGGCCGAAAAACGAAACGAGGGTCTCTTTGAAAGCTGACCAGGTGGTAAAATCAGCTTCGTGGTTCTTGAACCACAGGTTGGCCACACAGGTAATATAAAAGATGGCGTGAGTCAGCTTGTCTCGGTCATCCCACTTGTTGTGTGCACTAACACCTTCATACTCGGCCAGCCAGTCTTCCAGGTCGTGACCGTCAGTGCCACAGAAGACTGGAGGATCACGCTCACGAAGCACCCCAAAACACACGACAGGTGTGGGAGCGGGAGAAGCTCGCGAGGGGCCGGCGTCCTTGGTCATAGTGAAGGCAGATGGTAGCGTACGGCATGCGGATTTCCAGGACGCTGAAGGGGACGACTGAGCACTTACACCAAATGCAACAAAAGTATTTTGCTGGCAGACTTGATGAAGTGGTTAAACAAGCTGGCTCGTTGAAACCCGCCCTAGCGCGAACCACACGATCTTCAACGTCTTCTTCCACACTGGCTGCCACAGAGCTGGTGCCGATGTGCTCCCGTAAAATATACAGGGTGTCCCAGCTATCACGCAGCATGATTTAAAAAAGAGGAACGGCGTTACGCGAAGCAAACCTAGTACGTATTGTTTCCAGTACAGTGGAGTAGCCGCCAGTATTTTTTTCGTTACTGAGATTTATTTTAAATAAAATAAATAAGATATTGTAATTAATTATCTAACTCGAGAAGTACTGTCCTAATTATCAAAGTGTCAATGCAAAAGTCGTAGAGCAACATGAAAAACTCCCGATACAGCTTTCCGTTGCTCAATACGTGCTACATAAAAGTGTTTTTCCGAGCATGAATGAAGCCCGCGAATACACGCAGAATTGCCACGCGACTGGCCACTCGAGGCACTTTGCGTGTATTCGCGGGCTTCTTTCATGCTCGGAAAAACACTTTTATGTAGCATGTATTGAGCAACAGAAAGCTGTATCGGGAGTTTTTCATGTTGCTCTACAGCGTTCTCATCGACACTTTGATGATTAGGGCAGTACTTCTCGAGTTAGATAATTAATTACAATTAATAAATTAAATCTCAGTAACGCAAAAAATACTGGCAGCTACTCCACTGTACTGTAAACAATACGTACTAGGTTTGCTTCGCGTAACGCCGTTCCTCTTTTTTTAATTCGTGCTGCGTGATTGCTGGGACACCCTGTATAGATATTCTAACAGAAAGGAAGAGAGAGAGAGGGTTGCACCCACTTATCCAAACCAATGCTTCGTTACATCTTCACTACATTTTAATGTGCATGTTCAGGACACTCGTGTTAGTGGGAAACGTGAAATATCGGGACTTTTTTCTTTTAGATTCGCTATCTCTCGCCGATCGTTCTTGCTGATGTTCTTACACTTACCAAATCCGCGCTTTCTACCTTAAACTTGAGCATGACTAGTCTTTGGTGCAAATACATTTCAATCTGGAAGAAAGGCAGGAAAACATTGAACATATTATAAAACCAACATTCCTTTATAATAAAATTAAAGGAAAGAGTCACATTCGGGCCTCACAGGCTTGCAACGTAACGTAATTAACAATAACGCTTGTTCTTGGTTCAGGATTTCGCCTCTGAGTTCCCGGTTTTCTGTGGTACCCAGGAACGTTCGCACATATACCCGGCAGCTATATATCAAACTACGCCTCAATGCAACAGCGTAACTATATAAGCAGCAATAAAAAAAATTGGTCGGCCCTTCCACTCCGTGAAGATAGGTTAACCAGCGAATGCTGAAACGTGCGGCCCCGGTGTTTACCACTGGTTAACCCCGAGGTTTCCTTACAGTATTTCTCAATTATGAGGTTACACATGTTCGGCTGAAACGGACAGAACGTCAATGCGTTCGAATTTCACTGCTATCGTCGTAGTGGAGGGGGGAGGGGGGCGTTTACCAGTGGCATGAGCTATTCATTGTCTTACGGTATGGATAGACTTAATGTTGAAGCAATTTAATTTTGAACAATCGCAAACGGCAATGCGACAATGGCGGACTGCGGTCATACCGTCAGTGACGTCGTTTTTTTCGTCACAGCCGACGTTTGTGTCACCTCATTACCAAAAACAAAGACGTAACCAATAATTGAGAAAGACTAATTTACCGTCCTGATTAACACCTGCTCCGCACGTTTCACCTTCGATCGTTAACCATCTGTACCGCCTAACCATCTACTGCTTTACAATTTTCACATTGACACTTTTAATCCGATCATAATATTTCGCAAGTTGAATAAGTAATTAAGACTAATTATGTAATTAGGCGGAACACAAGAAAAGTAATGTGAGAACCTACAAGCGATAGCCACAACATTACATTGCTTGTGTCCAGCTAAGCGGAATCTCCGTATTTTTAAACTTTGGCACCAGTTGTGTCGGACACCCAGTATACGTGTGCCTCTGAAATGATAGCAATTTCCAGAGGAAATCACTTAACTACTGTATCTTATCTAGTTTTATTATAATTGTACTTTACCACGGTAATGTGGCGTGCTGCAACGAAGCAGGAATAAAACAGCGCAGGGCACTTATCAGGTTTGCTCGACATTAAAGCAGCTTCCATTGGGAATTTCAGCATTGCTGTATACCCTCTCACCGTCAGAAGTGCGCCACTAGATTGTTGCTCTTGTAGAAAATGCAGAGGTTACATAATTGTTTAAACATATACTCATTTGCATTATTAGAGATTGATATAAAATGGGACCCACGTTCGTTTAAGCTTGTCACACTGCCTTTAGAATGTATGCTTTATTTTTATTTGGAGCGATTTTCTTCCCATCTGCCATCAAAAAATGAATTGATGATTGGCAAACAGTATTTCAAGGATCAATTATCAACGCAGAGCATCATTTCGAAGACGAATAAGTTTTTCGAAGTGCAATTTAGTGGCAAAAAAGTGCAAATGCTAGGATTTCTTGGCATCTGTAGGGTACAAGTGCAGAAAACTGTACTTCACCTCAGAAAATATCGTTTCGAAGTGTTTCATGACATCAGTAGGTGTCTTTTGTTGCTGAAAGGAACTGTCGTAAAATGCTCGCACTTTCACCTCAATATTTCCACCTATTGGATCTCTTTTTGGCGTTTCTGAAAGACGTGATATAAGTGAAACGTCAGCTTTCATAGAAAATATCGTAGAAAGCATTCAATATGCAGTTTCAAAACGCGCACATATATCGTTCTACACGGCTGACATCATGTGTTGGTGGCCGAAGTTTTTGAAATGACTTTCAACAAAGCTTCCACGCTCCCTGCGCGTCCCGGCAGGCTCTTGTGCCCAGAAATATTTTCATGCATACGGAATATATTTCGACGCCAACAGAAGTTCGTTAGCTGTGAATTAAAATGTGTTATACGTTTTGCACATAACTCTCCTTCGCGCCGGAATGAGGGATGTAGATCAAATACCAGATTTGCTTACTATTCTTTATCTGCTACACTAGCTGAGGAACGGTGTTCTTCGTTCGTCTATGTTGCAGAATTTGAATATTGTAAAGCATAAAAGAAAGTACTATGATGAAGACCTTTGATAGACTACATTCGGTCAATGTGTATACGAAAGTCATAGAAAGTTCTGGCTCGTTGTTTCAGAAAAGCAGAACACAAAAATGTATTGACCTCAAACACATGGACGCTTATAAAATGTGCAACTGGTGCGTGGCACCTTATCTGCTGGCGCTTGTGTGCCGTTACAGATATAACCCCGTGAAAGCAAGAACGCATGGAGACAGGAAAAACGCGCCAATGTGTACATCAAGATCTCCGAGCAATACTCGTGAGTCTGTGCTAGACCACGCCAGGATTCGGCGCCTCGGCTTGAGAAATGCGCATAGTATCTGCATGTTTGTACCTGAACGTGAGGAACCTGAACCTGAAGTCCCGATGAATAAGCAAGGGCACATACGACAATGCCTGCGTTTCTAAACGCGATCTTCCAGGGACAGCTTCATTATAAAGGTTTAGCATTTTTATCTAAGCCCTTTGACTCAAACTATACCATGAAATATGTTTATAATAATCATCTACATATATTAGGTATAGTAAATTATTTACGACGTGAATTATCAAGCAAACTAAGGTGCAACCACGTGAATAAACTTAAAAGCGCTTCGTTGTCAGTTCCAGCAACCTGGCCATAGTAACTGCTACAAGATGTAGGAAATGTTTTCGAAGAAGCCTTCACTCATTAGTGCGAAGGCAGCAGTTGAGCATTCTAAGCTTTCACCTAGATGTGGCGAAAAATATAGAAGCCACAATTGATTCCTTGTATTTGTTAAGGTATATCTTAAAATATTAACGTGAGAACGCCAAAATGAAATAATATCGGCTGACATAAATTGCTGCACACCATCTTCAAACTGGCCTAGAAAAATTGACAGCACCGAAATACAGAGATAGTATTCCGTGTGACCTGGTACTCAAAATAGAATGCACAAATACTTTCTTTGTCTCGCCATGACCGCATTCGATTATCTGTTTCGAATAGTTTACTTATTCCACATTTGGTGTATACACCATCCTATATATTTACTTTTCGTGCGTGTAGTGAAATGTCTGAAAATACTTAGCTCTCCCATTTCTGCTTACATACATGTAAACAGTTCTGCCGAAGCAGAGAATGCTCTGAGTCGGTGCATTCTGTGAACACAAAGCGCCTCAAGTTCTCACTGCCTGCGGAAACCCATATATGTTTGACAGGAGCTCACAGACACGAAGCACGTAGACAGCAGACTGCTAAAGGTAAGTGTTCATCGTACGTTTGCCTAAAAAATTCTGCTTGCATACATCGCAATAATCCCATCCATTCAATCGCCAAACCAAAGACTATAACTAAAGGCTTGCCATGTTGAGAGAAGTGTTGGTGTGTTAGCAATTGATACAGCCCGTCTCACCACTGTAACATTAACTCATGTAGCCTCAGCAGGTCTCCGGAATTCAAGTTCTTCCTCATAGCCGGTTGTGCAGAACTTAAACGCACAGAAGAACTGCTTGATTTAATCTACATTACTCTTGGTAAATATGTAGCATAAGTGACAGCTACCGAAACAAAGTTGTATTCGCCCTTGGTGATCACCTGAGGGTAGCCCAAGTTCACACTGCATACGCTATCGGTTCGGGGACTTCTTGCTTCGGCACAATTGCGAACCGTATGGCGAATTTTTCTTCCGGCAAGCCTCCTGCTCAATGTAATGCACCTCTGCATAAGCCACATTTAGTCATAGCAAAGGGCATAAAGAAAGTTGTATTTTTCAGTAGACACTAAGCGTCGAGCCAATTACAAAAGATACTGGCAAATTTAGCATGTAAGACATCACTCAGGACGAAAAAGCTTTCCATACATTCGACTAGTGAGTTGGTGTGGCATGTTGTGCTGTTGAATTTAGGTCGGCCTGATAAATTGCGTTAATACCATAGTCACTTTTCTACAATTGTTCGAGGCATGCACGAAGACAGTGCAGAGTTACAGATATCTTGTTTGATTAGTGAATATTCGTTCGCACCACTAATTGCAGAATTTCTTTATATATACACCTATGGCTTTTCAGTTTATTAAATAGGCTCACTTGAAACCTCGCGTACAACCCAGTGTTTGCTTCTAAGAGATATTGTAAAATAAACTTGCCTTTGGCCTCAGTTTGCACATAAATGCACAGGAGCATAACAGCGATGACAACTTGCTTCATATTGACTAAGAAAGCCGTTACAATTAAACGATACCTACAAGAGCTCTGTGTTCACTATATATATATACTGAGAAAAGGCGGCGTTTCAAATACAAGTGAGTTCGTCCAATAGACGTGATTCCTTTCGGTGACGTCCATTGTATACATATGTAAAAAATAATAGCAGCGCTCAAGTTCACTCTTGGTAGGTACTCGTTTTTATTATTTAAATTTTGTGTCCCTACATTCAATATGCATTGTACATTCACCCTGTTCTGTAGTCAAGGAAATTTATAAAAATACATACCAATTTTCATCTGGAAAACTTTCTGCGTGCGTCAACCAGCCCAGCGTTTCTGCATGCGTCAACGCCAGCTGCCTTTGTTTAATAATTAGATATGCGCCAAATATTCACAGTATTACCTTTCGCCTAATTTTTCAGTGTCAAAACACAGTACAGTGCGATGCCGGGCAATTTTTTTTCGCAAGTCTCCCGTTAGCGCCAAGGATGACATTCTTCCAAACCTGAGTGCTCGTATTGAAAGTGGCAGCATTGGCCTCGGCATCGATTTAGTACCGATGACTGTTGCAATACTAACACATTTACGCGCTTTTTACCCGTCGTTTGGGGTCGGAGCCCCACTGTGCTCGCACTGTCGACGGGATCAAACGGCCATGAACAGTGGATGATAAGACTGGCATGGAATTGAGCGGTATAGCATCGTTACAATATGGCTGTCCCGGCTTAGGCAGACGTCTTTAAAGCGGACCAAAAATATATCTCACCTTAAAGCTGTCGCTTATCATATGGTAACAATAATAAGCCTTTTAAAAATAGGCTTAATGATATGAAATAAGGTATATAGCTTTAATCAAAAAGATATGTCGCTGACTTGTAAAGACTAATGAAATCCTTCCGCGGCTTTTCGCTGCCTCAAGTGAGTGGACATTTTTTACCACAGGATTAATAGGTTGTATCGCAGATATTTTCTCCTGGAAACGCACGTGTCGAGTCTTGCGTTTACCGTAACAAAGTGCACTTGGGCCTGCTGAGCTTCTTCGCACGTTATGCTTGTTATCCATTTCGGGGTTTTATCATATGAGCAAACGTACATTTTTGTTCGTGTGTTTGTCGAGAAGCGTGCTTCCGAAGCTGCGTTAACACATAAAGTTGCTTCTTATAAGGCTGTATATGCTTTAGTTATAATATGAAACGGTGCCTTGTTGAACCATATTTCAAACTGTAATCTCGCTTTGTAGTTGATCCTTTAATTTATTTATGTATGGTAATTTGTCATGTGCCTATACATTATTTATTGTACACTGCGCTATAAAACGCTGTGCCTTACTTTCCTAGCTTCAATGTAGTTGTGTTATGTAACCACACCTTCTCGTTCTTGTGCTTGTAATATCATGCTTCTAATATCACTATATCAATGTTTTGCAAACACACAGCAAGCATTATATAAGTGTGCGTGTGCTTGGTTCTATTGAAATGTAGAACGTTCGCATGCCGTTGTGTTTGTGATATTGCATTGATTGAAAACGTCACCACGCAAATATTTCTTTTCGCTACCCTCCCATTATGTTATGGCCAA
This sequence comes from Dermacentor silvarum, assembly GCF_013339745.2. Taxonomy (NCBI): domain Eukaryota; kingdom Metazoa; phylum Arthropoda; class Arachnida; order Ixodida; family Ixodidae; genus Dermacentor; species Dermacentor silvarum. The sequence goes on along the minus strand of NC_051162.1, from coordinate 29,068,736 downwards.
ACGCAGGGCCCTTAAGAGCGAATAAATGATTATGTTGATCATGATGATACTTGAACTAGTGCATTTTTACACGATAGATGCGAGCCCCATGGTGCAGAACATATTGCCAAATAGAGATGATGAGGGCGAACAGATAAGAGACAGCCGTCTATGCATGCCAGGGCTCAAGGTAATTTTTATAGATTTTTATGGCGACACCAGCAGCCGACGCGATTGCCAGGCTCTAAAAGACAAGCCACTTGCTGAAAGATCCCTAAAGTGTGAAAATTTAGTGGATAATGCACCGTTAGATTGTACTTGGTACACTGAGTGTCCAAAAGCTAACTTGAGTGGTGAGGAAATGAACAACATGACGATAATTATGCATGTCCTTGTTGTAGTTTCACGTACGATATGATATCGCAAGAACTATAGTTTGTGGGACAGGGTCCATGAGGCTTACTGAAAGGACAGCTGCACGAGAACGACTACCACGCACTGCAGGAGCAAGACACCGCCACCACACAGAAATTTGCAAAACCATTTGCAGCAACCTTCGACAGAGTGTTTACAATATTCAGCTTTCTGCACAGACATGCCTTTATTTTCTCATTGACATTTTAAGGCTCCCATGCAGTGACCAATCCAATGCAGTAAGTAAGCCACATATTTTAACAGCACCACAATAAAGGCACCGTTAATTTTTCATCACCCAATATTAGTGCGCCTAAGGAACGCTAAGCAAGCTGCGTCACAAACTTAACTAGGGGCGATGTCAATTTTCAAGGCCCTCCGAAAAAGCAACTTCGCCGACGGAAATGGGCTGCGATCCAGTGGGGAAAAGTAGGCAGTGATGTGCTAAACAACCATGCTGCATAATTTAAATTAAAGTTTTTCTGAATTTGTTGTGCGCAAGTTCAAGTGACTGAAGAAGGAAATGTTGAGCGTTGCCGGAACAAACAATATATCTTTAATGATGTGCACAGCAGCGTGTGGTTGACTCATGGAGTCAGTATGCACGACAACGTGGTCACAGACTGTTGGCGGCTCATACAGCGCTGTCTCACAAATGATTTCTGGTGGGTTGCATTGAAATAAAGCTGAACTACGTGCTTCGTATAAACTGAAAAGGTAAGTTTTTTCAAGCACCCGCCTGACTAGAGTAAATTACCAATGCGGCATTAAGGATTTGAAAACAAAAAGTAGTCTTCTGGCGAACTGGCTTACGCCCAAGCGTATCAGTCATCTCGACATACGAGCTTCGACGAGTAGACCGAACCACATGCATCAGTAAACACCAGTCCGATGTGTCAGAACGTTTCAGAAACACTAGAAGAGTTCCCGGCCAGCTCGACTGCGTGAAGTCATTTGTTCGTTTCGCAAACGAGCACTGGCGCTTGAGTTCCAAAAGTGGATGTTGTCGTCAAAGCCATGTCTTGGACCCCAAGTCGATGAGCGAACTCGGGCGGCTTTGACTAGCATTATCTTTCGACTGACATTGTGCACTTGAACCGCGCACGGTGCCGACATGTGTAACTCTGTCAGCGCGCGATCGCGCATTCACTTGGCCCTTATAATGCCTGCAACGATGTATGGAATCTGCGATGCAGGGTATTTTTCTATCCCGCATGTGTAACGCTTGAACGCAGGATGACACTGTTTCCTTATTATATTGCTTCTTTTCTCTGAGAAAGCTACATGCTTAACACCCACTGTTGCTGGTACGCAGCTAAACTTTTCTGCTCGGTAACTCACATATTCTCTAGAGATGGTACCCTTTCTTTGTGTAGCCTAACAAGAATACCACATGCTTGGTGAAGGGAAGACATGTATACAGGGTGTCCCAGCTATCACGGAGCACGATTTAAAAAAAGAGGAATGACGTAACGCTAAGCACACCTAGTGCGTATTGATTCCAGTGTAGTGGAGTAGCCGCCACCAATTTTTTCGTTACTGAGATTTAATTAGTAATTGTAATTAATTATCTAACTCGATAAGTACTGTCCTAATTATGAAAGTGTCAATGAAAAAATTGTAGAGCAACATGAAAAACAGCCGATACAGCTTTCTGTCGTTCAATACGTGCTAGATAAATGTGTTTTTCCGAGCGCGAAAGATGCCCGCGACGACACGCAAAGCGCCTCGAGCGGCCAGTCGCATGGCAATTCTGCGTGTATTCGATGGCTCTCACTCTCGGAAAAACACATTTATGTACCCCGTATTGAGCAACAGAAAGCTGTATCGGGAGTTTTCTTCATGTTGGTCTACGCTTTTCTCATTGACACTTTGATAATTAGGACAGTACTTCTCAAGTTAAATAATTATATACAAATAACTAATTAAATCTCAGTAATGAAAAATTACTGGCGGCTAGTCCACTGCACTGGAAACAATACGCACTAGGTTTGCTTCGCGTAACGCCGTTCCTCTTTTTTTAAATCGTGCTGCGTGATAGCTGGGACACCCTGTATAATAAGTCGTCATTGCAGCTCCAAGAAAATACTTTAAATGAAAAGATAAATACGTCACTTAAAAATATCCGAAACCAACAGTCTAGGCCAACAAATATAAGGATCAAAATGAGAGGAAATGTTCCAGGAAAGACATCCGGCCAATCTTGACTGTTTGAGTGAGTTCAGGGTCCCATCTAGGTAAAGTCAGGACCAAAGCTACTAATGTAGTCCGGTGGTGACAACTCTACTGCCAACCCACCCTTTCTCACCAGTATTGCCGACTACAGCTTTATATTCCCATGGATATCTTTTCCCGCCCTGCTTGGGATACACTGAGTCGTCAGAAAAATTTCCCGCAACGTGTTTCGGTTCCACTGCTCTGAAGGTTTTAGACCAACTTGAGGCATTTTGAAATATCAGTAACAGCAATAAAAATCGTATGCAAGATTGCCCGTGACTTTATTTTAGCGATAATAGTAGCTCTACTAGGTTGATGCTTTACTTGGAAATTTACTTTACTTACTTGGATTACTTGGATTTACTTTACTTTACTTTACTTGGATTTACTTGGAAATACTGAATTAGACAGGATAATAAACGGACAAAATGTAGACCTAAGAAACGGATAATGCTGTTCTCGTCGTTATAGAAACATTTTCAAGAGGTTTAATGTATCCTGTACGCGATCTGTAACAAACGTCATAGATGAGAATTTATATCAATTTTCAACTGAAAAGCTGCCAGCGTGCGTCAACGAACCCCTGCGTTTATGCCGCCTGGTGCCTTTCCTGGCTTATTAGATATGCAGCAAATATTCACCATTTTATTTGTGTTCTAATGTTTCCTTTTAAAACGCAGTAAAATGCTATGCCCGGTAGTTTTCCATCGCTCGCGTGCCTCACATTTGCTTCAAAGATTACATTGTTCTGATTTCTTGAAATCAGACTGTTTGAATTGGTACCGGACGCAATTGTGTACAAGTGCCGCTGGTGATACTAATGCATTTTCTAGCTTTTCTCGCGTCGTCAATAGTCAGAGCGGCGTTGCGCTCGCACTGTCAACGTGATCTACCGGCCGTGAGCACTGGACGATAAGACTGGCATAGAATACAGGGGTAGGCATCGCTATAAAATGGCAGCCCCGACCTACGTAGATGTCTTTAAAGCAGGCCACGGAAAAGTGGCAGTTTTGCCTGAAAGGCGAAGCATCGATTGCGATATCAAATTAACATAGAGCCTTACGAATTAGGGACATTGTAGGACTTATTCACCTGTAAACATTCGCTTGCTAACTGAATTAACAAGCACGGTGTCAGCGCGCACAGAAAACATGAACACGTCACATTCGATGACCGCGGACACTCGCAGTCAAAATGTTGGCGTGAGGAAACGCGGCATCAGCATCAACATCTATCGCTTAACGCAAACTGAGCGCCGAGCTCACACAGAGCCAGCACAAAGCAACGAGCCGCCGACGCAGCTAGAATGCGCCCCCAATGAAGATCGCTATCGAGATACGGCCTCGCGACCGCGCGCAGCCGCCAAATACGCATTTGCAGCCGGATTCAAACGCCACTCCCCGCGCCTCCCCCCGATGCCTCGCCACTTTGGGTGCCTCGCGCGCGACGAAAAACGGCGCACCTCCTGCCCGCTTTCTTCCCTTTGGCGAGGGCCAGATTGAGCCGCGATCGACGGCTTACCCTCACACACTTTCACCCGCGCATACAGCACATGGCGACGATTTTATCGCCCTTTAACTTTATGCGGAAGCTCACGCGACGCCGACGGCAGAAATGCGCCTGGAGTGTCCATAAAATTGCTATCGTACGTAACAAAACCTCTCAGGGTAAAGTTGCAGTCGTTGATGAAATACTTACTAAGGGCGAATACATTTGTCTAAGGCATAGGCGTTCTGACAATCGGTTGGCTGATATCCAAAGTGTGATGTAACATTAACCATCAACGCATCGTAGACACAAAAGGCTAATGAAAAATTTCACAGATTACCCCTGGCTCTAGATGAATTTCACGTCGACTCGAGCTGCCAACGAGGAGGCCAGGCTCTGAAAAAGATGCCGCTGTGCTTAATGTTCCAAAAATGTGTGAAAACTGGTGTTGGCTTCCTAGTGGATAAAGCACTGTTAGATTGGACTTGATACACTCGGTGTCCAAAAGCTAACTTGAGTGGTGAGAAAATGAACAAGAACTTGGCGATAATTGTGAATGTCCTTGTTGTAGTTTCACGTGCGATATGATATCGCAATAACTATAGTTTGTGTGACAGGGTCTATGAGGATTACTCAAAGGACGGCTGCATGAGATCTACCAGCGCGCACTGCAGGAGCGAGAGACCGCCATCACAGAGAAAGTTGCAAATATTTCCAGTAAAGTTCGACAGAGTGTTAACAATATTCAGCTTTTTGCGCAAACATGCCTTTAAGCTTGTTGCTGACATTTCAAGGCTACCACGCAGTGACCAATCCAATGCCGTAAGTAAGCCAAATATTTTAAAGCACTACATTAGCACACACAATTCTTCGACACCCAATTGGAGTGAGCGTATGGAACGCTAAGCAAGCTGCGTGAGAAACATAACAGGAAGAGACGATGTCAATTTGCAAGAGCCTTCGAAAAACATTCACAGGCCTGCGCGGCACACGCAGCACAGTCACAGCCTGAGCTGGTGGAGCGGCTCAAGAGTAGCTTCAATTTCGGCACCACGCACAACATGGTCTTCGCGGCATAGTATGTTCACCTCGTTTTGAGGAAAACGAATTGAACTGTCCCCCTTGCGTCGACGGCGAGCTGCGGCTTGTAATGCTCTCTGCGCAGCACAGCAGTCCGCTGAGCCTGATCAAGCCTAGTTGTAGCCGCGCACGCAGCTCTACGAGTCTCTTCTTCAGGAGCGATTCGTGCCTTGCGAGGAGACGCCATAACGTGTACTGAAGAGGTATGCAGAATACGTGGCGCACATGTCACATCCCTTCACCCGTGGTACGGTACGTTGTTGTTCTTTTTGATGACGATGGTCGTAAAAGTTTATTGGAATCTTCAAAACGGGCTGCTGACAAATAGTCACCTAGCCTGCTTGAGTGATCCAGGTCCAGTTAAATGCAGCATGCAATCGCTATATGCAACTTACATGTCAGGCACGCTGCGTTTGCAGGCAGCTTAACTAGATGGCGCCACCATACTGGCGTAAGCTCGGGCAGCTCGGGCTCACGTTGATTGCGCGCCTCGTCATTATCGCATCTCGTCGTCTGCGCCTGCGCACACTGCGTTTGCAGGCGCCTTACCTAGATGGCGCCACCATACTGGCGGAGGCTTGGGTCGTTCGTGCCTGCATGCCGGCCTAGGGCGTGTTTATAGGGCATTTTTCCGCTGCCTGATACCAGCGCTTGCGTGGCTCAATGGTAAAATTTCCGACTGCCGCGCAGCGGACGTGGGTTCGTACCCGGCAGGGACCGGTTACATTTTCCCCCATTTCCGGCGATAGCGGTTACGGTCACCAGCGGCGGCGGCGGACACCATCGCTAACAGAAACGGCTATTGGAACAAGCCCATTACAGCCGACGCTGTAAAAGCAACTTCGCAGACGGAAATGGGCTGGGATCCAGTTAGAAAAGTAGACAGTCATGTGCTAAACAACTGTGTTGCATATTTAAAATTTTTTTTTGTTTTGGACAAGATCAGTAGACTGAAGAAGGATAGCTTACGGAGCGTTGCCGGAACAAACAATACATCTGTAATTATGTGCACAGGCAGCGTGTGGTTGACGAATGGCGTCAGTGTGCACGACAACGTGGTCACAAACTTTTTGCCCATGATACAGCGCTGTCTCTCACAGGGCTTCTGATCGGTTGCAGTGAAACAGAGCTGAAGTACGTGCTTCGTATAAATTTAAAAGGTACGCTTTTTTCAAGCACCCGCATGCCTAGAGCCGATTACCAATGAGGCATAAATGATTTGAGAACACAAAGTAGCCTTCTGACGAGCTGGCTTATCCCCAAGCGTATCAGCCATCTCGACATGCGAGCTTCGGCGAGTATAACAAACCACTTACTTCAGTAAACAACAGCCCAATGGGTCGGAACATGGAGGAACGAAACACTAGGAAGAGTTCCCGGCCAGCTTGACTGCGGGAAGTCAATTGTTCGTTTCGCAAACGAGCACTGGCGCTTGAGTTCCAAAATGGATGTTGTCGTCAAAGCCATGTCTTGGACCTCTAGTCGATGAGCGAACGCGGGCGGCTTTGACTAGCATTATGTTTCGACTATCATTGTGCACTTGAACCACGCACGTACCCGACATGTGTGACTCTGTCAGCGCGCGCTCGCGCGATCACTCGGCCCTTATAGTGCCTGTAACGATGTATGGAATCTACGATGCTGGGTATTTTTCTATCTCGCATGTGTAACGCTTGGACGCAGGATGACACTGTTTCCTCATTATATTGTTTATTTTCTCTGACAAGGCTACATGCTTAACACCCACTGTTACTGGTGCGCAGCTAAACTTTTCTGCTCGGTAACTAACGTATTCTGTAGAGATGGTACCCTTTCTTTGTGCAGCCTACAAGAATACCACATGCTTGATGTAGAGAATACATGTATATAATAGGTCGCCATTCCAGCTCCAAGAAAATACGTTAAATGAAAGGATAAATACGTCACTTAAAAATATCCGAAACCAACAGTCGAGGGCTACAACTATAAGAATCAAATGACAGGAAATGTTCCAGGAAAGACATCCGGCCAATCTTGACTGTTTGAGTGAGTTCAGGGTTCCATCTAGATAAAGTCGGGACTAACGCTACTAATTCAGTCGTGTGGTAATAACCCTACTGCCAAGGCACCCTTTCTCACCAGAAGTGCAGTCTACAGCCTGAAATTCCCGCGGATTTCTTTTCCCACCCTGCTTGGGATACACTGGTTCGTCAGAGAATTTTTCCGCAACGTGTTTCGGTTCAACTGCTGTGAAGGTCTTAGACCTACTTGGGGCATTTGATTATATCAGGAAGGGCAATAAAAATCGTATGCAAGTTTGCCCGTGACCTTATTTTAGCGATTTTAGCAGCTCTACTAGGTTAATACGGCCACCTTAAATCTACTTCAAAATGCTGAAGGAGACATGTTAATAAACGCACAAATTATTGACTTAAGAACCGGATAATGCTATTCTCGTCGTTATAGAAATATTGCCAAGAGGTTTAATATAAAGTGCACGTGTTCTGTAGCCAACGTCATAGATGAGAATTTACATCAATTTTCAACTGAAAAGCTGCCAGCGTGCGTCAACGAACCCCTGCGTTTATGCCGCCTGATGCCTTTCCTGACTTATTAGATATGCAGCAAATATTCACAATTTTATTTGTGTTCTAATGTTTCCGTTTAAAACGCAGTAAAATGCTATGCCCGGTAGTTTTCCATCGCTCGCGTGTCTCACATTTGCTTCAAAGATTACATTGTTGAACTTCTGATTTCTTGAAATAAGACTGTTTGAATTGGTACCGGACGCAATTGTGTACAAGTGCCGCTGGTGATACTAATGCATTTTCTAGCCTTTGTCGCATCGTCAGTGGCCAGAGCTGCACTTCGCACGAACTGTCAACGCGATCAACGAGCCGTGAGCAGTGAACGATAAGACTGCCCTAGAATCCTGTGGTAGGCATCGCTATAAAATGGCGGTCCCGACCAACGCAGATCTCTTTAAAGCAGGCCAATAGAGTTGCAGTTTTGCCTGAATGGTGAAGCATCGATTGCGATAGCCAATTACCAGAGAGCCATAGGAATTAGGGGCATTATCAGACTTATTGACTTGCAAACATTCGCTTGCTAACTAAACTAACAAGCATGGTGTCAGCGCGCACAGAAAACATGAACACATTATACTCGATGACCTCGTACACTCGCTCTGGAAACGCTGACGTGAGAAAACGCGGCATCAGCATCGCGAGACGTGACTTTCATGCGGTCTATCGCTTGACGCCAACTCAGCATCGAGAACACACAGCAAGCACAAAGAAACGAGCCGCTGACGCACCTAGACTGTGCCCCCCAACGCTGATCGCTATCAAAATACGGCCTCGCGACCAGGCGCAGCCGCCACATACGCAGTTGCAACCGGAGTAAAACACCGCTCCCCACTCTCCCCCCGATGCCTGGCCACGTTGGGTGCCTCGCGCGGATGAAAAACGGCGCAGTTCCTGCCCGCTTTCCTCCATTTCGCACGGCCGAGTTGGAGCCACGATCGCTGGCTTACCCTCGCACGCTTTCACTCGCACATACATCTTACGGTATACGATTTTATCGCAATTTGATTTTATGCGGAACCTCACGGTGACGACGACGGCAGAAATGAGCCTGGAGTGTCGATATAATTGCTAGCGCAATAAAACCTCTCAGGATAAAGTTGCAGTGGTAGATCAAATACTAATCAAGGGCGAATACACTTGTCTAAGGCGTAAGCTTCATGAAAATTGGTTCACTGACATTCAAAAGTGTGGTGTAACATTAACCATAAATGTATTGTTGACGCAAAAGGGTGTTGAAGTCTTTTCACAGACTTGCCCTGCCTCAATTCAAATCGATAGAAATACTTCCACAGGAGTAGCCTAATAGGTTGTACCGTAGAGATTCTTTCCTAGAAATGTGCGTACTGAATCTCCCACTTAGTATATATAGTGCACTTACTCCCGCTGAGCTTGTTCGCACGTTATGCTTTTTATACACTTAAGGGTTATGTCTGGAAAGTTTGGGTGACAGCGCAAACAGACGACCACAAGAAGGGAGGCACGGACAGACAGGCGCTGTCACACAGACACGGACAGACAGCGCCTGTGTGTCCGTGTCTCCCCTCTTGTGGTCGTCTGTTTGCGCTGTCACCCAAATTTTCAAGATGTGCCAACTCGCCCAAAAAGAAATATTGATGAGGTTATGTCTAATGACCATATGTTCCCTTTTGATCGCCTGCTTGTGAACAAGCCTGTTTCCAAAGCTGCCTTGTCACACAAACTTGCGTCTTATATAGCTGTTTACATTATATTTATAATATGAAACATTGCTGAAACTGGAACTTTTTTTACAAAAAAGGGTGCGAGACCCGTGGTGCCAAGCATCTTGGCAAATAGAGATAATGAGGATGAACATCTGAGGGACGACATCCATACCTGCGGGCGCTTAAGGTACATTTCACGTCGACTCTATAGCTCCAAAAGCCGTGGTCTGGCTCTGAAAGAAATGTCGCTGAGGTGAAAGGTCGCCAAAGTGTGAAAAGTGGCGGTTGTGTCCTAGTGGATATTGCACCGTTAGATAGGAACGCCACTGACCGTCCAAAAGATAACTTGGGCGGTGAGAAAATGAACAAGAAGTTGACGATAATTGTGAATGTCCTTGTAGTTTCACGTACGACATGATATCGCAAGAACTACAGTTTGTGTGACAGCGTATAATAGGTTTAGTCATAGGACGGCTGCACGAGAACTACCACCACGCACAGCAGGAGCGAGACAGCCATCTCACAGAAATTTGCAAAAACGTTTCTGTAGCCTTCGACAGCGTGTTTACACTATTCAACTTTTGGCGCAAGGATGCCTTTAAGCTTGGGGTTGACATTTTAAGGCTTCCCATGCAGTGACCAATTCAATGTCGTAAGCAAGCCACATATTTTAACAGCACCACATTAGCGGCACCGTTATTTTTCAACGCCCAATAGGAGTGAGCGTAAGGAACACTTCGCAATTAGGCTGCGTGAAAAACCTAAAAGGAAGGGGCGATGTAAATTTGCAAGGTCCTTCGAAAAAGTAACTTCGCCAACGGAAATGGGCTGCGATCCAGTGGGGAAAAGTGGGCAGTGATGTGCTAAACAACCATGCTGCATATTTTAAACTAAAATTTTTCTGAATTTGTTTTGCACAAGATCAGGTGACTGAGGAAGGAAAGCTTGTTGAGCGTTGCCGAAACAAACAATATATCTTTAATGGTGTGCACAAGCAGCGTGTGGTTGACGAATGGCGTCAATGTGCACGACAACGCGGTCACAGTCTGTTGGCCGATGATACAGTGCTGTCTCAAAAAGGATTTCTGAAGGGTTGCAGTGACATATAGCTGAACTACGTGCTTCGTATAAATTGAGAAGGTACGTCTTTTCATGCACCCGCATGGCTAGAGCAGATTACCAATGAGGAATTCAGGATTTGAGAACACAAAGTAGTCTTGTGACGAACTCGCTTATCCACAAGGTTATCAGTCATCTCGACATACGAGCTTCGACGAGTAGACCGAACCACATGCATCAGTAAACAACAGTCCGATGTGTCAGAACATGGGAACGAAACACTAGAAGAGTTCCCGGCCAGCTCGACTGCAGGAAGTCAATTGTTCGTTTCGCAATCGAGCACTGGCGCTTGAGTTCCAAAAGAGGATGTTGTCGTCAAAGCCATGTCTTGGACCCCAAGTCGATGAGCGAACGCGGGCGGCTTTGACTAACATTAGGTTTCGACTATCATTGTGCACTTGAACCGCGCACGTTCCCGACATGTGTAACTCTATCAGCGCGCGCCCGCGCATTCACTTGGCCCTTATAGTGCCTGCAACGATGTATGGAATCTACGATTCAGGGTATTTTTCTATCTCGCATGTGTACCGCTTGCACCCAGAAAGACACCGTTTCCATATTCTAGTGTTTCTTTTCTCTGGCAACGCTAGACGCTATAGCGCCCACTGCTACTGGTGCGCATCCATACTTTTCTGCTCGGTAATTTACATATTCTATAGAGATGGTACCCTTTCTCTGTGCAGCCTAACAAGAATACCGCATGCTTGATGTAGAGAAGAGATGTATTTAATAAGTCGTCATTCCAGCTCCAAGAAAATACGTTAAATGATAGAATAAATACGTCACTTAAAAATATCCGAAACCAACAGTCGAGGGGAACAAATATAAGAATCAAAATGAAAGGAAATGTTCCAGGAAAGACATCCGGCCAATGTTGACTGTTTGATTGAGTTCAGCGTTCCATCTAGGTAAAGTCGGGACTAACGCTACTAATTCAGTCGTGTGGTAATAACCCTACTGCCAAGGCACCCTTTCTCACCAGAAGTGCAGTCTACAGCCTGATATTCCCGTGTATTTCTTTTCCCACCCTGCTTGGGATACACTGGTTCGTCAGAGAATTTTTCCGCAACGTGTTTCGGTTCAACTGCTCTGAAGGTCTTAGACCAACTAAGGGCATTTTATTATATTAGGAACAGCAATAAAAAATCGTATGCAAGTTTGCCTGTGACCTTATTTTAGCGATTGTAGCAGATCTACTAGGCTAATACGGCCGCCTTAAATCTACTTCGAAATGCTGAAGGAGACAAGTTATTAAACGCACAAATTATTGACCTAAGAACCGGATAATGCTATTCTCGTCGTTATAGAAATATTTTCATAAGGTTTAATGTATCGTGCACGTGTTCTGTAGCGAACATCATAGATGAGAATTTACATCAATTTTCAACTGAAAAGCTGCCAGCGTGCGTCAACGAACCTCTGCGTTTATGCCGCCTGATGCCTTTTCTGACTTATTAGGTATGCAGCAAATATTCACAATTTTATTTGTGTTCTAATGTTTCAGCTTAAAACGCAGTAAAATTCTATGCCCGGTAGTTTTCCATCCCTCGCGTGTCTCACATTTGCTTCAAAGATTACATTGTTGAACTTCTGATTTCTTGAAATCAGACTGTTTGAATTGGCCCCGGACGCAATTTTGTACAAGTACCACTGGTTATACTGATGAATTTTCTAGACTTAGTCGCATCGTCAATGATCAGAGTTGCGCTTCGCACGAACTGTCAGCGCGATCAACGGGCCGTGAGCAGCGGACGATAAGACTGGCCTAGAATCCTGTGCTATAGGTAACGCTAAAAAATGGCGGCCCCGACCAAAGCATATGTCTTTAAAGCAGGCCAAAAAAAGTTGCAGTTTTGCCCGAAAGGTGAAGCATCGATTGCGATAGCAAAGTAGCAGAGAGCCAATAAATTAAGGGCATTACCGGGCTTATCCACTTGTAAACGTTCGCTTGCATACTAACTTAACAAGCATGGTGTGAGCGCGCACAGAAAACAAGAACACATCACACTCGGTGACTGCGGACACTCGCTGTCAAAACGCTGGCGTTAGGAAACGCGGCATCAGCAGCGAGAGGAGTGACCTTCGTGCGGTCTATCGGTTAACGCAAACTGAGCGTCGAGAACACACCGCAAACGCAAAGCTACGAGCGGCCTACGCAACTAAACTGCCCCTCCCCCCTCACGCATCTCGCTCTCAAGATGCAGCGTCGCGACCGCGCGCTGTCGCCAGATCGATGCCTATACAGAAACGACGCACTTCCTGCCCGCTTTCCTCCCTTTCGCGCTGGCGAAATTGAGCCGCGATCGCCGGCTTCTTCTCGTACGCTTTCACTCGGACATACAGCATACGGCGATGATTTTATCGCCCTTTGACTTCATGCGGAACCTCGCGCGACGCCGACGGCAGAAATGCGCCAGGAGTGTCTATAAAATTGCTGTCGCAATAAAGCCTCACAGGATAAGGGTGCAGCCGTTGAAGAAATAGTTATTAAGGACAAATACATTTGTCTAGGGGTAATTGGAGATCGCAGGGATCCCCAATCTCCAGGGATGTTCGTCCTGCAGGGGATATAAAATATAGGCTGATGATGATGATTTACATTTGACTAAGGCAGAAGCCTTCTGAAGATTGGTTTACTGATATGCAAAAGTGTGATGTAACATTAACCATCAACGTATCGTTGACACAAAAGGCTAATGAAAAGTTTCAAAAATTTCCCCTGGCTGTAGGTGAATTTGACGTCGACTCGAGCTGCCAACGCGGTTGCCAGGCTCTGAAAGAGATTCCGCTGTGCTGAAAGTTCCCCAAAGTGTGAAGAGGGGCGTTGGCTTCATGGTGGATAATGCAACTCCAGATTGGACTTGGTACACTGAGTGTCCAAAAGCTAACTTGAGTTATGAGAAAATGAACCAGAACTTGACGATAATTGCGAATGTCCTTGTTGTAGTTTCACGTGCGATATGATACCGCAAGAACTATAGCTTGTGTGACAGCGTCTATGACGTTTAGTCAAAGGACGGCTGCACGAGAACTACCACCACGCACTGCAGGAGCGAGAGACCGCCTTTACACAGAAATTTGCAAAAACATTTCCAGTAACCTTCAACAGAGTGTTTATAATATTCAGCTTTTTGCGCAATATGTCTTTAAGCTTGTTGTTTACGTTTTAAAGCTCCCATGCAGTGACCAATCGAATGCAGTATGTAAGCCACATATTTTAAGAGCACCACTATAACGGCACCGTTAATTTTTCAACACCCAATATTAGTGCAAGCAAGGAACGCTAAGCAAGCTGTGTGACAAACTAAACAAGTAGAGATGATAGCAATCTTCAAGGGAGTTAGGAAAAGCAAATTCGCCGATAGAAATGGGCTGGGATGCAGTGGGAAAAAGTAGAAATTCTTGTGCTAAACAACCGTACTGCATGTCTTAAATGATAGTTTTTGTTTTAATTTTAACTGTCTATGATGTCACTGTGAAGACGATTTTCAGTTTAAATACAATGGTAAATTTGCCGCAGCATCACACGACGTGGGCCACTTCTGACAGGCTGCCGCTGTACCACGTTTGTTGTGATGCAACGGAGAAGTGCTGAACTACGCTTCACGGCCAGAGGACGGCACACCTACCCATCGTAACAACCTTCTCTCGACAAGATTGGCGTGCTTTCTAAAAATTGTATCACAGAGTAGGAAATAGAGGGCTAGCGAAGCCAGATTTTTCAACGTTCGTACGAACCGGTTCGCCACGTGGTCCGTGTCAGAGGCCATGCACATACATCTCGGTAGCGCCACTGCATGGCATAGCGTGGATAGTAGGAACCACCACAGAGGAGCCCAACTGATGCATGATGCGCTTTGCAGCGTAAGCTGTTATGACTTCATTCGAATAGCTGTTTCGGTTCACGATGGTGTCCGCCGCCGCCTCCCACGCCGATGTCCGGTGTTCGTAAACGTTATCGCCGTAAAAGCGAAAATAAAGTACCCGGTTCCCGCCGGGATCAAACCCGGGCCCGCTGCGCAGGAATCAGATACTGTACCGCCGATCCATGCTAGCGCTTGCTACCAGGCAGCGGAAAAATGCCCTATAAACGCGCCCCCGCGGGGAGGCGCGCAATCAACGCGATCCCGAGCCTCCGACAGTATGGTGGCGCTATCTAGTTAGCTGCAAAGCTAACTAGATAGCTGCGCTATCTATTTAGCCTGCAAACGCAGCGTGGCCGACATGTAAGTTGCATATAGCAGTTGCACGCTGTATGTAACCAGACCTGGTTACGTCAAGCAGGCTAGGTGACTATTTGTCACCAGGACGTTTTGAAGATTCCAATAAACTATCATCATCATCAACAACAACAACAACGTACCATGCCACGGGTCAAGGAATGTGAGATGTGTGCCAGGTATTCTGGATACCTCTTTGGTACACGTTATGTCGTCTCGTCCCAAGGTACGAACCACTGCTGAAGAAGCGATTCGAGAGCTACGTGCGCAGCTACAACCAGGCATGACGCACAAGACAGACCATGTGCGTCAACGGCAACGTCACCTTACCAGATTGCCTACACCG
>NC_051162.1:29035352-29053524 GCF_013339745.2 Dermacentor silvarum | reverse complement strand
GTTTTATGCAACATGTGTTATTTCTTACCAATACTCCTTTACATGCTTATTATATATAGGCATTTACTTCTTTACCAAATCTAATTATGTTACAAGACTTTTCATTGCTCTTCATTATCGAGTTCTCTCAACTGCAAGTTTATTTTGGTATGTTTACTTTTGAAATGAGGTGCCATTGCAGTCCGTCACGTCCTCCTGCATAGAAATACAACCTATTATGGCAATAAAATTAGCTTCGTAACGGCTAACTATGCTTTTGATTCCCTGCCTTTCACATTTCCATGTCTGCCTTTGCACTCCCATGTCGAAAACATCCGCGTACATCAGCCCCATATGCGCTTACACCATGGCCTTCGCTGCCATTATTAAATCGTAAAATTTCTTATCATACTAACAATGAATCAGATCACTTCCTCACTGACTAAATTTATTATTGCAGACTACGGGTGAATATTCGTGCCAAAATCGTTCCAGCAAACTGATGTTCAAGGTGTACCCTAATTGTATGTCTGCTTCTGGTAAACAACTTGGCCGATACGCAGACATTCGTGTCTTAGCGTGCAGATCTTTTATGGTAGAAATTTGAGTTTTCATTGCACAAAAAACTGAGAAATCCAGACTGTAGGAAGTTAGAATGTGTGTTTGTGTAATTGTGCTTGTGTGGGTGTGTGTATTTTGTGTGGGTCGTTTGTGCGTACGCATTTTGCAGTGATGTTTGTTTGTGCTTGCGTGTGTGTGTCTCTGTGTGTTTGTGCATGCAGCGATCATGTTCTGGAAAAAAGTGCGCAAACAATAAAAATGGTGTCATCTTGGAAATATGAAGATTTTTTCATCAATACGCACAGCTTCAGCACTATACTTCCCGAAAAAAAGGAGCAAACTATGTCCTTCGTGGAAGATAGCGATTATAATAGCTTGTACTACAGAATCAATCTGAACGTTCGAATATATGTTTAGCAGCGAAAACCTGGGATGCTCCTACTGCGTTGCGAGCCTGAGGGCACGGGATATGTTTCATCACCCCATAATTTTTTTTCGATGAACGGGAACTAGCTATATGCACAAAGCGACAGTTCAGTTTATGTTGTGACCTATTAATCTTAGGGGCTCTTGTATTTACTTCCTTGTAGCATGTTTGCGTGCACCTTTTTGTTGCGATTTCGATAACCAACGCAGTCGAGCTCTCACGAAGTGAGAATTTATAAGATGAAAGTTGAATTCATCTAACAAACACTTCCTAAAAATGTGTGTCACGTTCCAGAAGAATTTTATATTACGATGAACGTGGCTCTAACACCGTGATTATTCATAGCTGAAGAAAACTCCGTCCTGATCTAATACAGCAAGTAAAAGTACCACAAGCTGCAGCACTAGATGCAGAAACGAGTGTCCGCGACTATGTACGTAACCACATTTTTAAAATTATTCATTGTGACATCAGATGAAAAATTATACCATCAGCACGAAGTGTCCTGTTCTCTCCTATGTTCGTTCTGTAAAAGAAAATGAGAAGGATGCATACACATATTTATGATAACCTTGGCTGGTCGGGCGTTCAAAGTCAATTCTGTCAACGTCATAGAATTTCAAGACAAACATATGACGTTTATTGCTTCGGCACTGCAAATGGTGCACATTGTATCAGCTAGCACTTTACGTATAACCAAAAATCTATAGAGAAATGATTTCCCTCGTTAGAAGGCAGAGAGGCGTCGCGGCACCTCAGAGCTTCTCCTGTTGTTGCGGCCAAGCCAGGAAATTATCTGCCCTGACGGCATGTACTACCAAACAGCATAGCGCATCCAGCGCATAAAGTTAAATCCTTCGGTGCATAAAACAAAGCTCTTTCAAAGTTCTTTCAATGCCCATGATGTTTGACAGCGCGAAATTAGACAATGCACGGCGAAACAGTATACAAACGGAGAGAAATCGCTTTTGTCGCCTCTTTCGCCGTCCTTTCTACATGTTCGCTCTGTCAAACAACTATCCCGGTGGCAAATCTTTCTTGCAATGATGGTAGGTAACTTATAGTGATATTTGTATAGCTGAGCACTGAAATAAACCTTGTCAAGTGAATGTACGACGCGAAAAATTTGTTCAACAGTGCCTACTATACTACATAACGGTTGTAATGAACTGGTCTTCTGGAAGAGTGCTCGAGATATTTGTTCATTGTGATCACAACGAAAAAACAGTTTGCAACGCATTGCGAGTCGTCCCGTAAACAATGCTAAACCATTAGCTTTATGTCTGCTATCCCTTAGCAACCTCTGCTTTGTTGAGATTCAAACTGGATAAGTTGTGTCTACAGCATGTTTCGTGCGGTAGGAAGTACAATAAAGAATAAATAAATAATGATGACAAAATAGTTACAAAATAGGAACGAACATGCTAATTTAATTTGTTCACTGGAAAATAAATATGCCCGCATCCATCATAAATCAGTGGGAGCTCAGCTTTATCACACACGTGCCTTAAGCACTTCCATTTATACTCCGGTATAGTGAGTTTCACGGCTGTCTCAACTGCCCAAAACATTTCAGCACCAAGGGCATTGGCTATTGTTCAAGGAGATCTTCCCGAATTACTAGTTGATGTAATACAACGAATGACGCCCAACATAATTCATTCAGAATTTCGTAACTGACACAGAATTCCTGGGGTATAACAGCAAATAATGACAGCGAAAACACTTGCAACAATTTCAGGTTACAAATTTCAATACAGGTTATTAGTAAAAAAGTATCAAAACCTATAATATATATACCTTCTTTTGAACGTTCAGTGGCACTCGCCATTTCGTCGGTATTGCTAGAAAATTAGATAATGGATTTCTCAAGGCGCCGAACTCCGATTTCTGTATGCACTGACTGAGTGAACTTTCAGATGGATGGATGTTTCAGTAGAGTCAGTGTTAGCACACGAACTGATCACAGAAACGATAAAGAATTACTGCAGCCTTGGTTCATTTATGGTATAGTTTTTAATGTTCATGAAAACTTTTTGAGCACAACTGCATCTTTTTTGTGTCATCTAATCTCCTGTTCCTGGACCGATCTCTTATTGCAGAAGAATTATATATGAGAATCATATCACTGAGCTTGATCCAGTTTCTAAACTCAGCAGTGCATATGATACAAAGAAAAGTAAATGTACTCACGAAGTAAAAAAATAAGTCATTGTTTCGACTGATGGAGCCTTTGACTCTGCCAATTTTTTCAGTGCTTTCAGTGTCGCTGGGCCATTTATTGTTTCGGGGTCATAATACACCGCAAGGTTGTCGTTCTGTAAAAGAGCATGCAAGGCCGACGATGTTTCATGTACCCGACAAGAAACAATCTAACGTGTTTGGTGAATTTTAATAACTATATGACTCTTTTGACGCGTAGAAAGAAGTTCCCGGTACCTAATTTATGGTTTGCGGTAGTCACTTCATGGTACCGGGAACTCAATGTCAATGCTTATTGCGGTAGTCACTTCATGGTGCCACTCCTGACCCAAGTTTCATGTTTATAACATAGGTGCTTTCACAATACAAACATCAAAGATAACACATATTCACGAGCAGGCTCAAAAGCAAAGACGTGGGTAGACCTAATATTTGAATCAGACAAAGCCAGTTTTCAGTAACCACAGAAATGAACTGAATTTATATTTATTGTATTTATTAATACAATAAGAGCGTACACGTTTTCAGAGATCACTTCAAACTGCTTAATGCCAACAAATTAAAATTGAAATCTGCACTGTCCCACTCGGAAATGGTGCTAAAACAGTCTGTTTGTTTGTCGTAACTTGTAGTTAATTTTCGTAGTGGTAACCTATTTGGTAAGCCAACTTTGCAATATTGCTAGCGAATTGATGAACTGTAAAAACATTTTTGGAAACTTCTAGGCAGAAGGCTTTCAATTAAAGTACCATAAAACTAAATTTATAAGTGCAAATGACAACTTTTACCCAATCGGGCAAATAAGGGTTTAGATTTTAAAAGATGGGGTGTCAAAGTCATGCTTCTTAGTGCTTTTCAAAATTAGTAAGCGTGACATATGCGTAGAATATAACACATCCCAAAGCAGGAATACAATAATAATCTTTGTATGAATCAATGTGTGGTATATTTAACGAAGTGTAGTTAATAATACGAACACAAGTAGGCTTATTTAGGGCTCGTATAGCCAAGATACATTTATAAAAATTACCATTACCAAAATGAATGTGAGTGCGGAATAGCGTACTTCGATCTACAATCATTCCTAATACTTTCGAACCATAACCAACATGGTCACTATAACGTTACTTATCAGTCATTGTAAATAAGGTGTCAGTGATCTTTGAGGAGATGGAAAGTTACTCATTCGGGCTTTGATGGGTTACTTTATCTGGTACCATTCTCAAAACAGGTACATAGCGTAGTTTACCGCGTGTAAACGTTCAACGGGGGTTCTGGAGGATGCTAGAATCGTCATATTATCCATGTTAAAGAACACTTGGTAATGTACAGCATGTGTATAAGTGGGAAGTTCATTACTGAAATTTAAAAAGAATTGTGCATAAAGAATACATTCCTGTGACACTCCTTTCGTAATGGTCCTTTGGCTGGAAAAGACGCCATCAATGCAAATGGTCTGAAATTTTTTCTGGAAAGTAATTCTTAACGGGTTCCTAAGCTGGGTCAGTTGTGCCATAACTTTGTAGCTTAGAAAAAAAAGAACAGTTTGATGGTTTTAATTAGGTCAAAAGCTGTAGTAAAAGTGATGAAGTCTGAACCATGGAAATATACCTTGTACAACTGTGTCCTGATTCCACCTGCAAAACTAAAAGTTCATCTTTTGTCAAAAGAGTCACGCGAAACCCAAACTTGTTTGGGGTGAAAGACCAGGACTATCGGTGTGGATTAAAAGTCAGACTAATAAGGCTGGAGCATATATTGAGCAATAGAAATATCATGATGGTGCTTCTAGCGCTACTGGTGTTCTGTAATAAATATTAGGCCTGCTCTTGAAACTTTCGCGTTTATCCAGCAGCTTGGGAAATAATGGTGGACTCCGTTGTGTCAATACAGTACGTAAGGACATCATCGTGCAGGAATGTTCGCGTCCGTATAGAGGAAAGAATGGAGACAATTCCGTAGTAGTATGCGTGGGTGTGTTATAAGCATACGTCACCAAAGATAGAACGTGGTCCCAATTGCTCTAGTCGGATGCGAGGTACATGGTCAACAAAGCGCCAACAGTTTTGTTAAATCATTCAGTAATCCAGTAAGTCACTGTGTGGTGTGCAGATGTGGAGCGGTAAATTGCGTGAGATTCCTTGAGAACGGGTTTTATGTCACTCGAGAGAATGACGTTAGAAGAACCTCATGCTCGGGGAAGCGATGCCTCGGCGAAGTAATCCAAGGCCAGCATATGGCTTAGATGCTAGTGACAGGAAAACCGGCATAGATCCACGTATCGTTCTGCCAAAACTTTCTGATCCTTCTAGATCTCAGCATTAAAGTGGCCTCCAGGCTACCCTCTGCTACTAAAAAAAGGCCGTGTCATTAATACAGGACTCTCATATGACATTTTTTTTCGGAAAAAGGCTAGCCTGACAGACGGCAGCGAAATAGGACATGCGCATCCGAATGCTTCTGGTCAGATTATTGCACCCTTTAAATATTGTATTCTTGGAGGCAGAGCGTCCATCTAGCGAGGCGACCTCAAGGATATCTTAAGGAAGATAACCTGCAGACGGCATGGCATGGTGGTTAGTTTCCACGCCGAATGGGTGGCTGTAGGCGCAAAGACCGAATTCAGTTATGGCTCAAGTGATAGTCAAGCATTTCTGTTATGCAACGGAATAGTTGATTTCTGCTTTCGTGAATACGTGGGTGGCGAAGGCAACGACTTGCTCATCGAAACCACCGTTTCGCTCAGCAAGAGAAGCGCCAAGGTGGACGCCGCTGCCATCCGTGTGTAATACAATCGGATTGCTTTAGTCTAAATGAGGGAGGATCGACGAGTTGGAATATGTGCCATACGGTAATTACTTAAAACTTGGTTATTTTTGTGAATTAGTCGATTATGCGTGTGAATTTGTGGTGCTAGCGATGTCCGACTCTTCGAGTAGACCAGCTCAGGAACTTGAAATGTGCTATTTGCGACAGGCAACCTTCAAAAATTTTTGGAAGTGTAGGCTTTAACATCCGGTATATATATATATATATATATATATATATATATATATATATATATATATATATCAAGCACAAGCGCCAATCGTCGAAATTGCACCAGTGGGTCAAACGCGTAGATTATTTAGACATGACATGTTGAAGGCTACAGCGCAATCGCTCGTGCACGTGTGCCTTTTATAAATTACAACGCAATTGATCACGCCCATGTGAGTGAATCGCACAAGGGTGGTTCGGCTACAAAGCCAGCAGATAGAATTATATATTGTTACGGATGATCGATGTTTATTCACAGGTGAAGACTAGGATGGATGAGAGGTCGCCACGATGTCGCCACCGAAATGTAGCCGTGGCTGCTGCTGAGTTCTTCGTTCTCCTCCTCTTCTATCTCCTCTTGTCCACGTTACAATCCCCCTTTCGTAGACGAAGCCCACTGGGAGAGTCACTGTTCTTCGGCGGGGTAGTAGGGCTTAAGGCGTGCAACATGAGCCAGCTGCAACCACGTAAGTAAGGTCGCTCAGGCGATCTAAAACAACGAACGGGCCCTCATAATGTGACAAGAACTTGCTGCACAAGCCACGCTTGCGTTGTGGGGTCCATAGCAGCACTTGGTCACCTTTTTCAAAATAAATGGCTTGATGGGACCTATCGTACCGATCCTTCGAGCGGTTTCGAGATGCCAATGTGTGGACGCGGGCTATTCGGCGGGATTCCTCAGCGAGGCAAAGTGTCTTGGCGACGGAATCCTCAGCGTCCAGAGAAAACGGCAAAATCGTGTCGAGGAAGCTCCGCGGCGATCGAGCATAAAGCAGATAGAAAGGGCTGTAATTCGTTGTCTCATGCTTCGCAGTGTTGTAGGCGTATGTTATGAATGGCAACACATCATCCCAGTTCTTGTAGTTAGAGGACACATACATGGATATCATGTTCGTCAAAGTTCGATTCGTGCGTTCGACAAGACCGTTGGTTTCTGGACGGTACGCCGTCGAGTGACGAAATTGTGTTCCACATAGCCGAAGCAGCTCTTCAACAGCGTCGGCCACGAATTGACGACCGCGATCACTTATGATCACGCGAGGTGGGCCATGGCGTAGGACGACATAATGCAACAAGAAAGCAGCGACGCAAACAGCGGTAGATGACGGCACTGCTGCGGTCTCTGCGTAGCGTGTAAGGTGGTCTACACAAACGTCGATTGTTATTCGATGACCGTGGGAATGGGCCCAGGAGGTCCACGCCAACTTGCTCAAAAGGTGTGTGAGGGGGAATCAACGGCTGCAGAAGGCCTGGTGGGGCGGTTGAAGGTCGTTTCCGCCGTTGGAATTGGTCACAACTAGCCACATATTGCTTTGTTAATTGACGCATGTGAGGCCAGTAAAATCGCTCTTGTACACGCTGTAGCGTACGGGCGAATCCAAGATGACCTGATGTTGGATCATCAGGCATGGCATGTAGCACAGCACTACGGAGACTCTCCGGGACTACAAGAAGAAAGCGGGCGCCACTTTCAGAGTGGTTGGTTTTATATAACAAGCTGTCACGTATGGAAAAACCACCACTGGCTTTCGGATTCAAGGCCATCACAAAAAGAGGTTCCAGATTGACGTCGTTTCGTTGATCCTCCTGGAAGACGGTCGCGTCCGGAAATTCAGGTGCAATAGCAGCCAGACAGTCATCGAAAGTGTCTTCTTCAGAATTTGCCGTTGGCAGTGGTAAGCGGGAAAGACAGTCGGCGTCAGCATGCCGGCGGCCGCTTCTGTATTTCACGACAAAGTCGTACTCTTGTAGTCTCAAGGCCCACCG
Source organism: Dermacentor silvarum (assembly GCF_013339745.2). NCBI lineage: Eukaryota > Metazoa > Arthropoda > Arachnida > Ixodida > Ixodidae > Dermacentor > Dermacentor silvarum. The sequence continues at coordinate 29,045,549 of NC_051162.1, read as the reverse complement.
TGCTACACGACCAGACGGATCCCGAAGGCTGACCAGCCAGCATAATGAATGGTGATCAGTGACTATGCTGAATGGACGACCATAGATGTAACAGCGAAACTTCTGAACAGCAAAAACAGCTGCAAGGCATTCCTGCTCAGTGACTGTGTAGTTTCGCTCAGCATTGCTTAAGCAACGACTGGCATAGACAACAACGTGTTCGGCGTCGTTTCGCCGTTGAACAAGTGCCGCTCCAATGCCTATTCCGCTGGCGCCAGCATGAACTTCGGTAGGGGAACACGGATCAAAATGACGCAGGATGGGGTCTGACGTAAGTAAGAATTTAAGTTGACGGAACGATGACTCACATTCGCGTGTCCAGTCGAACGATACATTCTTTTGCAACAGACGCGTTAACGGGTGCACAACGTCGGCGAATTTTGGGACAAAACGACGGAAATAAGAACAGAGTCCCAGGAAACTGCGCAGTTCCCGCGCTGACTGCGGAGGCTGGAAGGTACTGACCGCTTCAATCTTGCGGGGGTCAGGTCTGACTCCATCTTTGTCGACTAGATGACCGAGAACCAATGTCTGTCGCTCCCCAAACGTACACTTTCCAGAGTTAAGAATCAAATCTGCTTTCTCCATGCATTTCAGAACCAGGCGAAGGCGCTCGTTATGCTCCTCAAAAGTGCGGCCGAAAATAACATCATCCAGGTAGCAAAGACATATTTCCCACTTTAGACCGCGGAGAATTGTGTCCATGAATCTCTCGAACGTTGCGGGCGCATTGCAGAGCCCGAACGGCATAACGTTAAATTCGAATAAACCGTCCGGCGTAACAAAGGCGGTCTTCTCTTTGTCGACGGAATCCACAGGTATCTGCCAATAGCCTGAACGCAGATGGAGGGACGAAAAGTAGGAGGCAGAATGTAGGCAGTCCATTAGGTCGTCAATTTGCGGGAGTGGGTAGACATCCTTCTTGGTAATTGCATTTAGTCGCCTATAATCAACACAAAATCTCCACGAGCCATCTTTTTTCTTTACCATGATGACAGGTGCGGCCCACGGGCTTGATGATTCTTGAATCACATTTTTCCTCAGCATCTCTTTACCTGGTCCGCAATAATCTTGCGCTCTGATGAAGACACTCGGTAGGGCTTTTGCTGAAGAGTATGTGCCGATCCTGTGTCAATGCGATGACGAGCACGCGAGGATGGGATAGTTGTACGGTGCTCATCTTGAGAGAAGTCGAACACGGAAGCATACTGGGCTAGGAGTTGTACTAAGGTGTCCCGTTCACGTGAAGACAAAGACTTGCTGACCATGGGTAGAATTTTCTGCTCGTAAGGGCAAGTGGCTCGTCCTTCAGTGGAATCCTCGTCCCTGACGATCATCGATGAACAGCACGTGACGTCGTCGAAGACAGCAATCTTCATGTGTTCGGGAACACGCACAGGGACGGCAGAACAATTTACCGTCCACAAAAACGTGCTACCATTTTTCACAGATACAATACTATTGGGTACCAGTAGGTTCTTCTTCCCACAAGAGTCGCCAAAGGGTTGTATCACGGCGTCAAATGAAGCGTCTGTACAAGATGCGATGACGGATACCGGCGCTAAAGACCACGGCGGCAGCGTCACTCCCTCAGCAACGGCAAACGTTTTTTGTCCAGCGGGTTGTTGATTCAGGAGGTCTGATAATGACGGATCCTGACAAGCATCGACCCCAGGTTTTCCGCTATTTATCGAAAGCTCGCCGGCACCACAATTGACTGAAGCCCCGCAAGTTTGCAGAAAGTCTATCCCTAATATAACGTCGTGCGTGCAGCGTTCCAAAATCACAAACTCGGTTAAATAACACTTGTCCGCCAATAACACAGTCACAGCACAAACACCAAGGGGACGCAATATTTCACCGCCTACTCCGCGGTATTTAGCATGCGTGTCGAGGGAAAACATCACTTTGCGTCGAAGCCGGTTTTTGAAAGAAAGGCTCATAACAGATCTCATAGCCCCGGTGTCCACCAATGCCATTATACATATACCATCAATTGTCACTTCCACTTTGTTTCTCAGCATTGTAACCGGTGGAGGTATCAGTGTCGTGTCGAGTCTGGCGACCTCACCTCCATCAGCCGCGCAGTCTAGTTTCCCGACAGCGGTGGTGAGAATGAACGTCGCCTCGGTGAAGGAGAGCGACGTTGACGTGAACAAGGTGGAGTGAGACTGCGGTCTGAAACGGGCGAGTCGCTGCGGTGATTCCGTCGAGGACTGTTGATGGGGAAGGTCGTCGACGAAGTAAAGGAGCGTGGAGGCCAGGAATTGTCGGCGTTAGGACGTTCAGTGCCATAGGACGTTGGCTGCGACTCGTACCACCTCGGTGGCCAACGACGCTGACGACAGAATCGAGAGATGTGTCCTGTGACACCGCAGGTATAACACACGGGATGCTTGCGGCTAACGTTCGGGTAGGATGGGTATGTCCGGGGCTCCGAGTAGGCCGTTGCTGAGCAACGGGCATATCCCTCAGCACGCCCGTTGCCGGTTTCCCGGTGGTAGTTTGGTTGCGTTCTGATTGGCCTTCTCGAGCGGTACTCCTCGACAGTCGTTGCAGCGATGGAAAGGGGAGCTGGTGGAGGATTGTACAGATGTTGACTATCACGGACCTCATTGTTCAATTCCGTGCAACGACGTAGCTCCTCTCTAACAATCTGCCTAATGGTCGTCGCGAGATCGACTGATGGGATGTCATCTTCAATGCTTGCAACAGTTGTGACGTTTGCTAGCCGGCCAAACTTCGGGATTATGCGGCGCACTTTGAGAGCCTTAAAGGTACGGCAATGACGTATTACGTCGGTGACTGAGCCAAGGTTCTCTTTACCAATGAGGAAGTTGTAAACGTCCTCCGCAATTCCCTTCAACAAATGACCAACTTTGTCCTCCTCTGACATACTAGGATTGGCCGTCCTGCATAGCTTGAGCACGTTTTCGATGTAGGTCGTGCACGTCTCGCCCGGAACTTGAGCTCTTTGAAGGAGCGTTCGCTCGACCTGCTTCTTCTTTGCGATTGAATCACCGAAACGCTCCTTGATTTCGGACGTGAAACGATCCCACGTTGTCAGAGTTTCCTCGTGATTATCGAACCACAGGAGCGCCGTGTCCATCAGAAAGAAGACTACGTTGGAGAGTCGCGTTACGCTGTCCCATTGATAGTGCTTGCTCACCCGTTCGTAGTGGTTAAGCCATTCTTCGACGTCCTCGCCGGGTTTCCCTCCGAATGTGCGAGGCTCCACCAGATGTTGGCGCTGCCACGGACTAGCCGTCGTTTGGGTCGAAGATGCCGCTGGTTCCGTGCGAGTGTTGCCTTCGGTGTGGGACATCTGAGACACCAGAAGTAATGCGGGCAATCCAGCGATTCGGCGGCTTCGACTTCGACGCAGATCAGGAGGTTGGAGAACCGTGTTCGTCGTGTTGCGTGGTGGTCGGGGGTACCCAGCACCTTCCACCAAAACTGTTACGGATGATCGATGTTTATTCACAGGTGAAGACTAGGATGGATGAGAGGTCGCCACGATGTCGCCACCGAAATATAGCCGTGGCTGCTGCTGAGTTCTTCGTTCTCCTCCTCTTCTATCTCCTCTTGTCCACGTTACAATATATATATATATATATATATATATATTGCAACAAAAGTATTTTGCATGTAGACTTGATGAAGCGGTGAAACAAGCTAGCTCGTTCAAAACCGACCTAGCGCGAACCACACGATCGTCAACATCTTCCACACTGGCTGGCACAGAGCTGGTGCTGATGTGCTCCGGTACAATCACTCCCCACGCAGAAAGAAGCCAACCTGGCGACTCGAGGGTCGTAGCACGGTTTCAGCCGTGCGACGTGATCGGAAGCGGCGGTCGGACGATGGCTCAAGCGGCTCGATGATATAGTTGGTGGGAGATGTTTACTCTGCTCCTTGGCAGGGAATGTGGTAATTCGAGAGAAGCTTGGTCGAAAGGCGGGGAGTAGTGGACGGGACCCAGAGCCAAACTAGTATTCCCGGGGAATAGTGGGCGCTAGATGCGGATTCGTGATGGCGAGATTTTTGGCGACATTGGTCTTGCGCGGTAAACGAGCGAGCCAGTTGACACTCTTCAACATAAGCAGCCGCTTCGGAAGCGGGCGTGGCTTCAGAGACGTCGGGTCGGTAAGGGAGAATGGTGTCCATGGAACATGATGGTTCACGTCCATATAGAAGAAAGAAAGGAGAGAAGCTGGTGGTAGCTTGTGGCGCAGAGTTATAGGCGTACGTGACGAAGGGGAGCACCCGGTCCCAATTGGAGTGATCATCGGACACGTACATCGCAAGCATATCTCCAAGGGTACGGTTGAAACGCTCCGTCATGCCGTTTGTTTGAGGATGGTACGCAGAGGTGGTGCGGGGAACAATGCGGCATTCTTGGAGCAGTGCATCAACAGCATTTGAGAGAAAGATGTGGCCACGATCGCTTAATAATATACGGGGCGCACCGTGTCGCAAAATGAGGCGGCGAAGAAGGAAGCGAGTGACGTCTATCGTGGTGGCAGCTGGCAGCGCAGATGTTTCAGCGTACCGTGTGAGATGGTCGACGGCGACAATGATCCACCGGTTGCCTGCAGGAGTGTTCGGTAGGGGACCGTAAATATCAATGCCCACACGGTCAAATGGTCGTGTAGGGCATGGTAAAGGTTGTAGAGGACCATCGGTGTAATGAGGGGTAGTCTTGTGGCGTTGGCACGAAGGGCATGACCGCACGTACTGGCGAATGTATCGATACATGCCCTGCCATTAATACCTATGACGTAGGCGGGAGTAGCTCTTGAATACGCCAGCATGGCCGCATTGAGGATCGTCGTGGAAGGCGGTGCATATGTCCGAGCGCAGATGACGGGGGATAACAAGCAGCCACCTGCGACCATTGGTTAGGTAATTGCGGCGGTACAACAAGCCTTCACGACCGACAAAGTGATGCGCTTGACGACGAATGGTGCGTGAAACAGATTCAAGCAAACGGTGAGAGAGAACGTCAAGCAGAGAAGCGATCCAGGAATCCTTGCGTTGCTCGGCCTGCATGTCGGTGATTCTGAGGGACGATGAATCGCAGGTGGAAGTTTGTAAGCAAAGTAGGTCAGAAGGCAGCGGAGAATGGGATAGGGCATCGGCGTCTGAATGTTTGCGTCCAGAGCGATAAATCACACGTATGTCATACTCTTGAAGGCGTAAAGCCCAACGAGCGAGGCGGCCAGTGGGGTCTTTCATAGATGACAACCAGCATAAGGCATGGTGGTCAGTCCCAACGTCAAACTGGCGTCCTTAAAGGTAAGTACGGAATTTGCTGATTGCCCAAATTGCCAAACATTCCTTTTCCGTTACAGAATAGTTCGACTCTGCCTTTGTTAGGGTACGGCTGGCACATGCAACGACATACTCTTCATAGCCGTCTTTGCGTTCGGTGAGGATGGCACCAAGACCGACAGCGCTAGCGTCCATGTGAATTTCAGTAGGCGCATTGGGATCGAAGTGGCGCAGTACTGAAGGGGACGTATGGAGCCGGCGGGGCGTCGTAAATGACTCATCGCAATCGGGATTCCATGTTGAGAGGTCAGTGCTGCTGCAAGTAGCTGGGTCAAAGGGGCGGTAATAGAAGCGAAATTACGGATGAAACGCCGAAAATAAGAGCACAAGCCGATGAAGCTACGGAGCTCTTTAAGAGTGGTTGGCTGGGGAAACTCGGCAACGGCTCGCACTTTGGCAGCGTCTGGTTGGATTCCCTCTTGTGAAATGAGGTGGTATAGAATCCTAAGCTGTCTGGCACCAAAATGGCATTTATTCAACTTTAATTGCAAACCAGCGGCCGTGAGACACTCAAGAACTTGTTCTAGGCAATCGAGATGAGATTCAAAATTGAGAGAAAAGACAACTATGACGTTTAAGTAGCAAAGACAGGTACGCCACTTAAGTCCCCGGAGGTTAGTGTCCGTAATCCTCTCGAAAGTCGCAGGCGTGTTACACAGGCCGAAGGGCGTCACATTAAATTCGTATAACCCGTCAGGGGTCACAAAAGCCGTCTTTGGACGGTCCGCTTCAGCTATCGGCACTTGCCAGTATCCAGAGGGAAGATCCAGGGAAGAAAAAAATTCGGCACCTTGTAGACAATCGAGAGCATCGTCTATTCGTGGTAGAGGATAAATATCCTTAAGTGTGACCTTGTTTAGTCGGCGGTAATCCACGCAAAATCTGATTGAGCCGTCTTCTTTCCGCACCAGTACGACCATAGAAGCCTAAGGACTGTGTGACTGCTGGATCACGCCACGTTGCAGCATGTGATCGACTAGTTCACTAATGACGCTGCGTTTGGTTTGTGACACTCGGTAGGGACGCTGACGCAGTGGAGCATGGTGACCGGTGTCAATACGGTGGACCACCGCTGACGTGCGCCCCAAACAAGGTTGGCCGATGTCGAAAGAGGCCCGAAAACGGTCAAGCAGTTGAACGAGCTGATTGCGCTGAGTTTGCGGGAGCGCGTTATCGACGCTGCGCAACAAGACGTCGTGGTCGGGTAAGGCGGCAGCGGGGGTAGAAGTGACGGCATCGATAGGCAGTTGTGTCGTATCGCAAGGCGCATCAAACGGAAAGATGGCATCAAAAGTGTTGAGACGCCCAACAGATTCGCCATGTAATCGAGTTGAAGGGCAGGGAAACGGATTTCACGCGTAAACTGCACTGGAATCATTACCAAGTGTGACAACTGCGAATGGCAGGACAACGTTCCGGCGACGCGGACATTCCTGAGACGGCACAAAAGGTGCAGTTGAATTGGGGACAACGCCACAGGTGACGGACACCAAGGCGACAGAGAAAGCAGGGATGACGATGTCAGCAGCGAAAATCACTTTAGCAGACGGGCGAGGGTCATCGACGGTTGCGGTGCAGAACGGAGACAAGTTGAGTTGTGCACGAGCGCAGTCGACAACTGCATGATGCGCGGCAAGGAAGTCTCAGCCCAGGATAACGGCATACGATGCACGAGAAAGGACGACAATTTCGACAATGTAGAGCGCATCTTGAATTAAAACACGAGCGGTGCAGGTGGCCGAATGCTTGACGTGTTGCGAGCTCTCTGCGCGTAGCGAATTATCAAAAAGCGGAGTTGTCACTTTGTTCTGTTTGCGGCCGAGATCTCACTAATCGCACAAACAGCTGCTCCTGTGTCGACAAGAGCGTTCGTCGCGACACCGTCTATAAGCACTACAATCTCGTTAGGTGGCGAAAGAAGAGGCCTTGCAAATTTCGTCGAGAGCGCAGTTCTCGTCTCAGGAACTACGACTGTTAGTTTTCCTCCTGGGCATGGTTGGAACGGCGAATCAATGAGGAGGGGGAGCGGCGGCGGGGAGAAAGGAGATCGGCGTGAACTGAAGGCGGGGCGACGTGAATACGAGTCCGTGGCGTCAGATTAAGACGGCGTGTAGCTTGTTGAGGGACATGGCTAAGGTTGGTAGCGCCATCGCGAAAATAGAGTCTGCGGCGGCGACGGAGGCGTGCAACATGTCCCGGAATACCGCAAGCGTATACATAGCACACTGGCCGGTTGTCCGGAGGGCGCGAGGGGTCTCGGATGCGAGAGCGGTGCGTAAACCGGCCGCACCGGACTCGGCGGCGTGTAGAAGTTGGTGGCTGGGCTGGATGGGACTGGCGTCGGTTGGGCATGAGATCGTGTGAGGGCCTCAGCAGAAGTTAGTGGCGCCGTAACTTGCGGCTGCGAAGCGGGGGACGGGAGGGCCTCAGCAACTTGCGTCTGGATAACCCGACGAAGCGACTGGTCCAGTGGGGTGAGATGCTCAGCGACCGATGCCACAAGAGAGAGCTGACGTGCAACTTCCTCGCGTACGTATTGCTGAATTTGAGGCAGCAACGAGGTGTCATCATACCAGCGCTGCTGGGAGCCAAAACTGAAGGGTCAGCCGTTTGCATTCCAGGCCGACGTGTGGAGGTGCGCTGTTTACACAGCTCGTCAAAACTTGGCAAAATTCAATAACTTGAGTTACGCTCTGCGGATTTTTGGCCACGAGCATATGAAAGGTGTCATAGTCGATGCCTTTCATTATGTGTTTGATTCTGTCAGGTTCCGACATAGACGCATTCACCCGCCTACAGAGGCGGATGACATACTCAATGTAGCTGGTGAAGGTCTCATCAATTTGTTGAGATCTTCCGCGGAGGCTGTGTTCAGCGCGAAGCTTGCGCACCGCTGGCCGGCCGAAAAACGAAACGAGGATCTCTTTGAAAGCTGACCAGGTGGTAAAATCAGCTTCGTGGTTCTTGAACCACAGGTTGGCCAGGCAGGTGAGATAAAAGATGGCGTTAGTCAACTTGTCGCGGTCATCCCACTTGTTGTGTGCACTAACCCGTTCATACTCGGCCAGCCAGTCTTCCACGTCGTGACCGTCAGTGCCACTGAAGACTGGAGGATCACGCTGACGAAGCACCCCAAAGCATACGACAGGTGTGGGAGCGGGAGAAGCTCGCGAGGGCCGGCGTCCTCGGTCATAGTAAAGGCAGATGGTAGCGTACGGCTGTGGAGTTCCAGGACGCTCAAGGGGACGACGCAGCACTTCCACGAAATGCAACAAAAGTATTTTGCAGCAGATTTGATGAAGCGGTTTAAACAAGCTGGCTCGTTGAAAACCGCCCTAGCGCGAATCACACTGAGATTTATTGAATTGTAATTAATTATCCAACTCGAGAAGTACTGTAATAATTATCAAAGTGTCAATGCAAAGTTGTAGAGCAACATGAAAAACTCCCGGTACAGCTTTCCGTTGCTCAATACGTGCTACATAAAAGAGTTTTTTCGAGCATGAAAGAAGCCCGCGAATACACGCAGAATTGCCGCGTGGCTGCCCGCTCGAGGTATTTTGCGTGTATTCGCGGGCTTCTTTCATGCTCGAAAAAACACTCTTATGTAGCACGTATTGAGCAACAGAAAGCTGTGTCGGGAGTTTTTCATGTTGCTCTACAACATTCTCATTGACACTTTGATAAATAGGACAGTACTTTTTGAGGTAGATAATTTTTTACAATTAATTAATTAAATTCAGTAACGGAAAAAATACTGGCGGCTTACTCCACTGTACTGGAAACAATACGTACTAGGTTTGCTTTGCGTAAGGCCGTTCCTCTTTTTTTAAATCGTGCTGCGTGATAGCTGTGGACACCCTGTATATATATTCTAACAGAAAGGAAAGAGAGCGAGAGTTGCACCCACTTATCCCAAACCATGCTTCGTTACATCTTCACTACATTTGAACTTGCTTGTTTAGGACACTCGTGTTAGTGGGAAACGTGAATACAGGAATATGGGGATTTTTTTCTTTTAGATTCGCCAACTCTCGCCGATCGTTCTTGCTGATGTTCTTACACCTTACCAAATCAGCGCTTTCTACCGTAAAATTGAGCATGACTAGTCTGTTGTGCAAATACTTTTCAATCTGGAAGAAAGGCGGAAAACATTGAACATATTATAAAAACCAACATTCCTTTATAATAAAATTAAAGGAAAGAGTCACATCGGACCTCACAGGCTTGCAGCGTAACGTAATTAACAAGAACGCTTGTTCTTGGTTCAGCATTTGCCCTCTGAGTTCCCGGTTTTCTGTGGTACCCAGGAACTTCGCACATTTACCCGGTCAGCTACATATCAACACTTCGCCTCAATGCAAGTAGCGTAAAATACAAGCAGCAATAAACAAATTGTCGGCCCCTTCCACTCCGTGAAGATGGTTAACCAGCGAAGCTGAAACGTGCGGCCCCGCTGTTTATCACTGGTTAATCCCGAGGGTTCCTTAGAGTATTTCTCAATATGAGGTTACACACGGTCGGCTGAAACGGCCGGACAAAGCGTCAATGCGTCGAATTTCACTGCTATCGTCGTAATGGAGGGGGGGGGGGGGGGCGTTTACCGGGGCTGAGCCATTCGTGTCTTACGGGGTGGTGGACAGACTATGGTTGAGGCAATTTAATTTTGAACAATCGCAAGCGGCAATGCGTCAATGGCGGACTGCGGTCATACCGTCAGTGACGTCGTTTTTTTCGTCACAGCCAACGTTTGTGTCACCTCATTCCAAAAACAGCATAACCAATAATTAGATAGACTAATTTACCGTCGTGATAACACCAGCT
>NC_051162.1:28994241-29035252 GCF_013339745.2 Dermacentor silvarum | reverse complement strand
AAATCATAGCACTCCACAGTGACTCAGCTTTTCATGAGAATTAACTTCACACTTTGGCACATTAGTGGTGTTGAGTTGTGCTGTTGCAATTCCGTAACTGGAGCCACATCCCTGACCTCCACACTGCCTTCATACTCAGCATGAACGAATGGCCCTTTCTACACGAGTGTCAAAAAAGAATTATGCCAGCATGCAGGCCCAGCAGCTGTGCTGAAGCACTGGCAAGTTGCCCTGGCATTACTCTTTGGCAATGCAGATTTCCCACCCCTGTCGGTCCGCAGTGGAACACACAAGTGGACGCATGGCTGTGTATATGCCTCACATTATTGAACTGAAAGCCCCAGCCTTCTATGGTCACCTAGTCTTCAATATAAACAAATGATTTAATAGCAAGACATCTCAGCGTCAGTTGGAAAGGCCGCAGAGTATCTTTGCTTTTGCATTTCTTGGTGTAAACCACATTACCTATACGCTGCTCTTCTGAACCCACAGAACAACTTATAACTACACTGTGAAACAACCATACTTACCAACTTTCTTTTTTGGATCCTTCAAGCAGTACGTCTGGGTATCAACTGTCCGTCGGGCTATAGCTGTTTCAGTGCCTGCTACGGCTGTCCAAGCAAGGCTGCATTCGTCCTGCATCGTCTGGGAACTGGCATTGCGGTGGACTTGAGTGCACTTGAGTGTTTGAGTGCACGCTACGGATGTCTCGGGAGGCCTGTGCTCCTCCTGCATCGTCTGCGTACTGACTGCGCACATCAACGGAACTTGGAGGCGCGTGCACGTCTCGGGCAGCAAAGCAATGGCCAGCGCTCAGATCGGTCAAAGCAGTCGTCATACCTCTGAAACTTACCGTTTGTGGCACTTCAGTCGGCTGGGGCTGCGGTTTAGGCTGGGGTTTGGGTCGCAACTGCAAAATAAGGGTCGGTAAAGAGCTAGTGCGTAACTGCACTAAAACTGACATTCCGGCTTCAACAACATTTCTACCATTACAATTATCTCAGTATGTGAGCAGCATGAGCAGCAGCTATGAGAGGTGGGGCAGGTTACTTGTCTCGGCTGCCTTAATAGCGTGCTTCACATAGTTCGAGTTATTTCCCGCTAACGGCGCCGCACAGTAGCACCTTTAATTGAGCACAATTTAAACGAAACCACCGGTGGTGCGATAGCATGCGGTTACTCCGTCAGCTCATTTCAATTAGGACAGCGGACCAAGATAACGAAGCGATGTGAAAATGCGCCGCTTACCGGCTTGTTAGGAACGAAGAGCGTAGGTATCGCTCCCGGATTTAACGATGATTTCAGCGCACTTCCCATCTGGTGTAACAGCCGCGGGTCAAGGGCATAATCCTCGGGTGCGAAGTGTCGACTGCAGACAAGCACCATGCGCTTGTCACATTTGGTGGCCTCGAGTCCAATGCAATGGAGCCAAGCACGGCGCAGCGCTTCATCTCGTGGCAGCCGGTGGCGAGTCAGCCCCGGTTCCTGCTCAACGGCGTCACAACCCAGAACGGAGCATGGACGCTTCGGCATTCTTTCCGTGCATAAAACTAGCCGAGGTAGTACATACAAATGTAGCACACGCAAGCGAGTGGCAAACCACAACTCGCCAGAAATCTGATGCGAGCGAAACACACAGTCTACACAGCGCCACCGAAACCGCGCGCAAACGTAAACACAAACGACGCCGGAAAGTTTCAGGGTTGCCACAGCTGGTAGTAGCGGAGCGAAACTAAGCCAGAAAAAGCAGAATTCTTACACTTACAAAACTTAAAGGGACCCCGAAACGATTTTGACGATTTTGTACAAACGTACTGAGTCGTTAGAGTAGGTCCTTCTGATTATTAACTGACGCATATAAGTGCTCTATACAAAGCGTGTAATATTGCAGCACGCAAAGCGGCTGATTTTTATTTTTTTATTATTTTTGTTCAGATCACGTTAGAGTGACCATATTCTAGGTCACTCTAACGGTGTTACAGTGGCTAGAATGGGGAAGTGTGCCGAGCGGCAGGCAGCGCCTATGGGGCGCATTGAAGCCGCCGGCAGGCAGCCGCGAGGGGGCGCGCGCTGACGTATGTAGGGAACACACATATTCGATGACGTATCCAGGAAGCATCCAGGGAACACAGATATTCAAAGCAGAAGGGTGAACCAGAAGCTGATGTAGGCAGAAAATGGAATAACTTCTTAAACTGCAGAAGGGAAGCATCCAATTTGATCAATGAGAAGATCAGAAGAAAGGGGAGCCAATGGTTCTCAGAAGTAAACAAAAAGGATAGAAAATCAGCGAAGAAATTTTGGAAACTTCTCAACTCCTTGAGTAATAAGACTAGCCTAGAGCAGAGGTTTATAGTTACAGCTCAAGGTGTTCGACTAGAGGGAGATGAGGCAATGGAACATATAAGAACAATGATGACAGAAAAATTTAAAGAACGAAACAGCATGTGCTCAATCAGGTGAGGATGAACTAGTCAGTGCAGTGGCTCCACTGGCACAAAGCGAGTGGGAAAGGGCAGAGAAGAGGGGTCCTAGTAGCACGTCGACAGGTCCTGATGGCATCCCAATTATGTTGATAAAGACATTGGGCCCAAAATCTAAGAAAGCATTAAGAGAGGCAGTGAACAAAATGATAATGGACGGTAAAGCCCCCGACGGGTGGAGACTGAGCAGGATGAGGATGATATATAAGGGAAAAGGGGACAAAGCCGACATAAACAACTACCGTCCCATAACAGTGACGTCAGTGGTTTAAAGGCTGGTGATGCAGATTATAAAGCACAGACTGCAGGCATGGGTGGAGAGCGAGGAGGGGCTGGGGGAACTACAAAATGGGTTCCGAAAACAAAGAAGGTTAGAAGATAATCTGTTCTCATTGACATAGTGTATTGAAATAGCAGAAAAGGAACACAGGCCCCTATGGCTTGCCTTTCTGGATATCAAGGGAGCCTATGACAGTGTAATCCAAAAGGATTTGTGAGACATACTGGGCACTCTACAATACCAGGAATCTGGGACATTAGAGTTACTGTATATGCTCCCTAGTAGCATATACAGTAACTCTATGGGACATCGCCGAACAGCGCCTCTAGCGGCCGCCTCTGAAAACATGCGCATTTTCTATGGGAGAGCGTCGTTTTTCCCAAATAACTAATCATAGAAGCCATCTTTCAAAATATTACCGTGGAAATAGGCTCTAGGAGCTTAGCCCGACATCTCATGCAAGCGGTACCATTACTTACGACAGAAAACCCGTTCCAAATTGCGGGCGAAGTTCGAAGTATGGGAGTCTATGGAAAAGGCCAAATTTTGGAGGCTTTTTTGGCCAGTAAAAAGCATTTTGCAATGAGCCTATTGCATCGATCGACGTATTATTGGGGATTTATCAACTTCAATGACTCGGCTTTCAGCTAGTTGCAGCAGCAACTCTTGAAATGGCAAAAAAGTCGTTCCAAAATCGCAGTTTTCATAACAAGGTCGCAGAATTTATTGTGGTACGTATATAAACCTAGTTTTTGCCTCCGGTAGCACTCAAACCGATAGCCGAGCGTTCTGCGCGACCACCGATTACGATCGCTGATACCACGATTGGCAGTTCGCAGGTTCGAAGCCAGCGGCGCCGCTATTCTTTTTTATCCCTTTGTAGCTGCTTAGTTTGGCCGTTTCCCGCCAGATGGCATATTCCGAAATGCAGGTCATTTAGTTGCGGTTCTTGTTTCGTTTCTTTCTACTGTACCAACGCCTACCTAAAAAAAAAAATAGCTGGCTGGTTTCGTGAACATGTGAACGTGCTTCTAAACTTCTTTTGCACTTTAGGTGTAATGTATTTTAGACAATAAACCCAACTTTGTGTTTTCAAAGTTGATTTCTTTCTTAAGGCAAACATTTACGAAGACATTACTAAGAAATATTTTTGCCTATTCAGCTATGTCATGGAAAGGCGTGTTTGTGCGACTTTTGTTCAGCCTGAAACGTACCACAAAAATAAATAGCTTCCCGTGAGGGCAATTAAAAGACGCAGAAGTAGAAAACTTGGCTGCAGCCCCAGACGTAGTATTCTTACAAAGGAATACAGAAGCTATTTGACTGAGTATATTTGCATTATATCAAAGCAGAATTTTTGCGTCCCGGATCTTCGGTGCAAATGAAGGCTGTCCGAATTATTTCACAAGCTTTTTTGCTTAGTACAAACCATTACCTCGAAACATAAACATTCTATCCTCAATATGCAGCGCACGTGTCTTATCATTTGAACCATTCCCATATACCTTCACGAAATTCCCGAAATACTAAAGGTCTTCATATCATTTTACCCCGACGTACGCAGAGGAGTATTGGAAATAATGCGAAAAGACACCGGGGCGTGTTAATGTAGTTTGTCGTGTAAAAATAGAGAACGATTCCAATCACAGACCACATCCTTTTTGAGTTATGCCCACAAAGCGTTGCAAGAAGACATTTTTTTCGGCTAGAATCACCAAAGTTACTATGGCATTCTGCTGTTCTGTTCTTAACTAACTCTATTGCTGAATCAGATCGCAGCACCATGATATAATTACTGGTACAATTCTTCAGTAATTCTGTAAGAATTTTCTCCTACGCTAAAGTTAACGTGTTTGGACGATTGAAGAAACATGAGAAAGGACCGTGAGGCTTGCAGAAATGTTCCCTTATTAGAATCGTTTATCACCCATATCGTTACGGTGGTATTGTCATGATCACTCCAGCGTCCACGGACACCATTTATCACTTTACTGCCTGTAAAAAAAATACAAAAGTGTCGTTCCTTGTGCGTGAGTAGCACAATCGCAGCTGATCCTTTCAAATGGACCCACTAAGCTACACCTTCCCTTTTCTGCCATGGTGCCACAAGAGATGTCAATTTCACCCTTGAATTTCTCCCTTTCAGTTTGCTAGAAAGTATAGGGACGTACACAAGACGAACAGGCGAAGTTTTGAAGTAGTCCTGAGGTTTTAGTAAAATTTCATAGGCAATGTTATTATCCTTTTTTTACATATTTATTACACCTGATTGGTGATAATAATGACGTGCTAGATAATAGTTCAGTTCTTCTACTTAATAAGTCATGTCTGAGTCTGCTGTCCTGAAAATTAACCAGGTGTAAGCACTGCATGACGTTGGCTGGAAGGCCATTCATTAAAAAAAATTGTGTGCAGAATAAAGAAAATGCAGGTGTTCAATCGCACAGTCGCCGCCAAAAGTTTACGCGGCCGAGGTTCTGCGAATAAGTTTATTTTCAACGCAGCTACCCCGCAGCCAGTAAAACTATGCAAAACTTTTGTTTTGTTTACTCTAGACCACTATACGCTGTAAATCCGAATACTACGATGCGTGACTAAGGCGTAGAAATATAAATATTTTTTCACCTTCCGGGGTACGAAAGCTTGTGACGCTGACTATACGTTCTGAAGGCGAGGTTGCTTTTTAGCTTATTTGTGATGACAAGCGCCGAGCTCTTGGTGATGGGATGTTGGAGCGTAGAATTGTAGAACTTGTGCAAGCTCAGGCGACTTCACGACGCAAACCTAGCGATAGAAGCTCAGAAGGAGGAATAAACATTTATTGTAGAGCCAGCACTTTATGATGGCCGGGCCTAAGCCTCCCATGAGGGGACGTCGAGGGCTTGATTTGCCGCCTCACGGGCGTGCTGGGTCGCCCAGGTTTGGTCGTCGAGGGCGGAGCTTCGTAGAGCCTCACGCAACCTCGACGAGGGGGTCGTGGTGTTAATGTATGTGTACAGTGCTGGGCACTCCCACAGCACATGCGGAAGCGTAGCCGGGTGAGTGCCACAGCACCGGCAGTTCGGTGTACTGTAGACTTCAGGGAATATAAGGTGGAGGCGGGCGAGTGAAGGGTACGTATTTGTTTGTAGCAGACGCAGGGTGGTAGCCTGCGCCCAGCTGAATTTGGGGTGAGGTGGGGGGAAAGATCGGCACAGCATGCGTTTAGTTTATTAACACTGATGATAGATGAATAGTCAGAGTAAATGAATGTTACTAATTCTGGACAGACTCGAGTGTAATGCATACGTTCTAGATCACTGTAGGTTCCATACTAATTCCATACTACGCATTCCTATTCGAATTTTGGCCTGTCTTAAGCCTACCGAGTCTTAAGTAATCAAAATAGGTAGGAAATTGCTTCTTGGGATATAGCCGTGGCCATGGTAGATGTGATTAGTAATGCGCTATATGTGAGTAGGCTGACTGGGATTATTACATGAAGTGCGCCAACGTACCTACGTAAAGCCATGGTGGAAATTATGGAGCCCTTTATTGTAAATATATTGAAGTCATCTGAGAGTGTCTCTGGTAAAAAGTTATAAGTTTATTAATATGAGGACTGATTAGCCTTCTGTTAAGCTGTTAGGAAAAATGCCATCTATTGTGGTTAAAATTACAACGTTATCAGCGCTTCCAAAAGAAAGTGACTATACAATTAAGTCCATTTTTCTCGGGCGTTCATGTCACCTAGGTACCACCGCCTGACCCGAGACCTTTATGTTTTAAAATCTGCCCCGATGACGTAAGTTACGTTGCGGAAAAAAAAACCCTTTCTAAAGAATGAACCACAACACCTTCCCGACAAAGCGCAGTACGTTGCCGCAAGTCATCATTTGTGATAACGATAAGAGCGACAGCCCGTCGTTAAAAATGACTTGTCACTCCCCGGTTTTTCTTTTTTGCTCAAGGACGCAACTAACCAGCACAAGGGTAATCCCTCCCTTCGCATGATGCTTGCGACCTTTCTGGTTCTGGACAAGCGCGTTGTTTGTGTATATTTCAGGCGCTTGGCATCGAAAGGCTTAAACCTTTAAACAGCGAAAGGCTGTCACAGTCGCTTCGGTAGCTGCACGGAAAGCGAGGACAATCAGTCTACTTTCAGCACACGCGCTCTCAACCAAGACATATTTGCGAGAAAGGGGCTCCTATATTACCCATAGCGAGAAATGTGTCCACAAATTACACCTCATTATCCCCATGTGTTTATGAGCCGCACTCTGCGGCCTGTATTCCGTGTTATGACAAAAAATATAGTTTGTGCAGTGGCAGTAGCCTAAACATAAAACAGGAAATTGAAGTCATCACATCAACTATCATATATCATAAATTGAAAGAAATAAAACTGAAACTGTACTTCATAATACTCGCACTGCAAACCTTTATGCATGTGATTCATTTCAATTTCCTATCTGTTCCAGGGTATAAATATGCTGTTCAGTTGGTAAACACAGATTATTCAGCAAAATTTGCTAAGAATTTTTGCCTCCAACATATGTTCCTATTCGTCATGCACATTTCTATCTATCAAATATATGGTCGAAACATCACAAAGTCAAACTGTGAATCATTTAAAAGTTAAACTAGCTTCTCCACATAGGGAAAATGCCGTAGGAATTTGAGAATGTAATAATACACAATCATTTGGTTGCATAAACTTCCTGGCTATAGGCATGTAATGAAAAGCTCAAATGTATTACACGGCTTTGTCTTTTCGCAGCAATTTCATTCACTGCATTTATAAAGCAATGTACGTTTTTTTTTATTTTAGCGCGTGAGTCCAAAAACACATAGCAACTTATTTACCAAAGCGATATAAGTTTCAAAAGCTTGTTAATTAGGTTGTCATTTGAGCAAATAAAACGAGATACTTTCATGCACAGACAAAATAAGCGGCTAAGAGGAACAACAGTCCGAGGCGCGCGAAAAGAAATTATCGTCTACATGAGTAATAAGATGAAACGTTCGCGCGCACTTCCGGAAAATGCTGGGCTACGATCACACCGCTTCGCTGTTTCAAGCGTTGCGCGGCCGAGTGCGAGGTTTTTTATTAGCAATATGTGTGATATTATTGAACCGGGATACAATTTTTGTGGATGATTGTGTACTGTGTGCAAGGGCATCTAATGAGTCATTGTTTTTATTGGCGGCCGACTTGAAGCGCGTATAAAAATGGGGGAGGGAGGAAGCGAAGAGAGGAAAGGCAGGGAGGTCAACCAGACGAACGTCCGGTTTGCTACCCTACACATGGGGTAAGGAAAAGGGGGAATAAAAAGAGGAAAAGAGGAGGAGAGTGAGCATTGTGTGTGCAGCGAAGCACCATAACACCGAAGTCAAGTCCCATAGCTAGTGATGTGCGTTGTAGACATCTGACATGAACCAAGGGCCAGTGGTCGTTGTGTGAATAGGAGGCTGCGGGTGAGCCATGGGGCTTACTCGAGACTTGCAAGCACTGGATTGAGAGCATCCAGTACTTGCACTGCACTTCGCGCTGACGGAGTATGCAGCTTGCTTAAGAGTATACGTAGGGTTTTTACTAGGGACCGAAGCATCACAACCACTTGCCGGTCTTGTTCGGGCAATTTATCGGGAGTCGGCATTGTGGACTCTACCGCGGTGCACTGTATTCTTTGATGTGACTGTGGTGCCGGCTGTGGCATCGGTTGTGACTCCGGCTGTGGCCTCGGCTGTGGCTTGAACTGCGGCGTCGGCTGTGGCTTGAACTGCGGTGTCGGCTGTGGCTTGAACTGTGGCGTCGGCTGTGGCGTCGGCTGTGGCTTCGGCTGTGGCTTCGGCTGTGGCTTCGGTTGTGGCTTCTGCTGTGGCGGCGGCTGTAGCTTTGGTAGCGCGGGCCAGGCTTCAGTATTGGTGTTCTCCGGCACGACCTTGTCAGAGTTAGACTCGACTCCGCGAGGCCTAGGGGGCAGAGGAGGAGGAGTTGTCGGATGTGCAGCGCTCTTCATAGAGGAATCTTCGTTCTTTGAAGTCCGACGGCGTCTGGAGCGTCGCTTTCTAATGGCCGCAACAGCTTCCCGACGAGACGAACGGTCTCTTGCCATCTGCTTCAAGACCGCCCTTTCTTTCCTCAATTTAGGGCAGTCCTTTGAGGTAGCATCATGGGACCCAATGCAATTGGGGCATTTGAGCACTGTGGCTACACAGGAGTCTGCAGCGTGGGGCTGTGTGCAGCGCGAGCAAACTCTCGTGTTCTCGCACACAGCGCTCACGTGTCCCAGCCTCAGGCAGTTGCGGCATTGGAGTGGTCTTTGGATAAATGGACGCACGGGGTGTCTAAAGTGGCCCACCTTGACGTGTGAGGGAAGAGATTCGCCCTTGAAAACCACCTTCACACAGCGGGACGTGCCGAGTCGAGACACATGAGTGATCGCGCAGCCATCAACCGCTGGCTTAATTAAAATCGGCAAGTCGGCGCTGGAGATGGAGACGTCCACGTCGCTGATGACACCAGTAGCGGTATCACTGTCCAGAGGAATGCACGAGCGGACCTTCACGCCGCCAAGTTCCGTAAGTTTGCTCAAAGTTATCCGTGCCGTCTCATGTACGACGTCAATAGCCAAGACATTTTTTCGTGTGTTGACTCTGACATCCGTGACTTGATTTGGCACCACCGCTTCGAGAAACACCGAGACGGACTGTCTGTTGAGTCGCCTCAAGTTGTCGGTAGCAAGTTCTGGTATAAATAGAATTGTACTGACCGCGCTATTCCGAGTCGGTCCTGCAGTCGACGTGCTTGAAGACAGGTAAGCCCTGGTGTTTCTTCGTTTCGCCTTGCGGCTCCTCACAAGCTGAAAGTCGTCATCGGAGAAGTCCTCACTGCTGAGCGAGTAGGTACTGGTATCGTCGCTGTCGGTGTCGCTCTGGAGGCCGGTCCGCTTCCTAGACGCAGCCGCTGCTGAAGTTGCCATCCCCAACAGAGGCGCGGGGACGTCAGCTTGCATCCGTGCAACAATCCATGACGGCTACCCGGAGATTTACAGAGAAATCAGGCGAAAACAGCAGAGCTAGAGAAGTAGCGTTCTGGCTCGCCCGTATAAAAATGGTGTGTCACTAATAGCATGCCCCTAAACATAAATAATTATGTAGACATTAGCTTCACTACAAAAATGTTACAAAATCAGATATAAGTATTTGTTAAGTGGCCCGTTGAAAAAAAAAATAATTCACCTGTCAAATATTTAGGTCTTATGCTGTCAGAGGATGGCCCTTGGTCATAACATCTCAATACCGTAGTTAGAAATGCCGGGCATGCCCTTCACTTCTTGCAACAAAGTTAAAAACACATAAATATTAACGTAAAAGAGCAGCGTAAAAAACAAGTTTTACCAATGTTGGTGTAGGCATGCTGTGTGTTGAATGTGGTTTCTGATGTGCATATCAGTGCGCCATTGGGTGAACATTAAAAAACCCCAGGTGGACTAAATTAATCCGGAGTTCCCCACCCCGGCGTGCGTCATAATCATATCGTGGTTTTGGCACGTAAAGCTCAACAATTAATTTTTTGCACAATAATGCTTTAGAAAAAGTCCAATCCGTCGCGACACTGTTCGCCCTGGGGATGTATGACCGCTTTCTAAGTGCAAGAGGAAAAAATAACTTGACTGGATCCTTTTGCTTGAACAGGGAAGCAGGTTACGTCTTACGCTGCTTTACTCAATCTTTCATAATCATATTGACACGTATACATGTTTATCTTTCACCGGTGACCGCTTTAACAGGCTAACAAGCGTTAAACGTAATCGCTAGGCACAGGACGCGCCTGCATGTATCGGAAGTCTCTCGAACGTTATCGATGCTTTTATCCGTTGTCTCTCGTCACCGGCGCTCGTGTAATCTGATTGTATGAGCAATGCGAATTATCTAGAACTTTTTGGAAGACACGCGGGTACCAAGGATTATTCTGGGACCTTCGATGACTCATGTATAAAACCCGACGCGTTTCGCCGCTGATAAGATTTCGACGTTCGCCGCTTTCGTTGTGCTTCGAGTGTAGCTTGCTTTTGTGGGCCTGCAAGGGTTCGCCGTCAACGCGCCACGTCCACAGCTTGGCGACCGGCCACGTGACATCGCCGTCTACCTCGCCAGAGCCCAGTGACGACCACGACGACCCTCACGCTCGCCGTCACCAGGCCGCTATATCTCGCCGCATCGCCGGCTGTATGCGGCCCAACCCGGGGCCGATCTCCCAGCCCTTACCCGGGAAACTAAAGGCAGCAACCGATGGAGGTGCGGTTGCTATACGAAGCAATGCTGAAGATACTCCGCCGCCGACGAACTAGATTCGCGAATCATCATGACGAGGTATCAGCATAGCACCTGGCAAGAGCCTTGACGACAACATTTCGCCGCCGAAAGTAGACCTACCAACGCGACGTAGCAGCAGCGGAGCAAGCCGACGCAGCCGTGATCCGACGCCACGATTTAACGGGCCGTTTATAGTCCGACGTAACGCGAGCGCGCGCGCACGCTACGTCACGTTGGCGAAAACGAACCCCTCTATAGTCGAGCGCACCGGCGCAGCCAACGTAACCGGCGGCTTCCGACGCGCCCCGACGGGCCCGGCGCTGAATTGGCTCCTGACCCATTCGCGCGTTGGTCGCGCCGACTGCGCCGACCCACAATGCATTTCGCGCGAAGAAATAAAGGCGCCCACGCCGCTTCGCTGACGGTTTAAAGCTACGTGCGGGCGTGGGATCGTTCTGCGCATGCTCCGAAGATAACAGCTGACGGCGCGCGCGTCGGAGTCTAAAGGAGACGGCATTTCGGCCGCAACCGACGCTGGCCCGCGCGCCGATAACGTCGGACTATAAACGGGCCTTTAAAACCGTAACGCCAGACGATGGTCTACCGTTCTAGACGTGCGATTCGATGGTCATTATGTCACCGCTCTCGTCGACACTGGAGCCGACTATTCCATCTGCAGTGGCGAGTTCGCCGCCAAGTTGAAGAAGGTGAAAACGGCCTGGCAAGAACCCGATATCCGGACAGCGGGAGGACACCTAATAACGCCGGCTGGAATCTGCACAGCTCGAGTCGCGGTAAACAACCGCACTTATCCGGCGAGCTTCTTAATCCCGCAGCACGGTTCCAGGGATGTTATCCTAGGCATGGACATTCTAAACCAACACGGTGCAGTCATCGACTTGAGGTCTAAGTCGAGAACGCTTTCAACGCACAATGCGATACCACCAAATACAAACATCAGTTACCATGCCTTGAATGTGCTAGAACAACAAATGACTGTTCCGCCTCGCTCCAGCGTAAGGATTTCCGTCGGTACCGAAGTGCCTGCAGGCGTGAGGGCGTCATCGAGGGCGATCATCACTTACTGCACGACCGTGAAATTTGCGTTGCTAGAGACATAGCTGAGCTACGTGAAGGGAAAGCAAGAATGATGCTCACGAACTTGAGCCACGAATACAAGCACATTAACAAAGGCACCATGGTCGCCTACATCGACGAAATAGTACAAGCCAGCATAGCTTTCGCCTTCACTGATTCTAGTACACCTGCAATGACGACTGTAGTACCTGAACCAACTTTCGACGTCAATCAGAACCTTCCCAATCATAAGAAAGAACAGCTAAAAGCTCTGCTCCTGCAATACAAGGACTGCTTCTCGTCGTCGTCACAAGTTCGACAAACCCCTGTCGCCAAGCACCGCATCATAACCGACGAATATATCCGCCCACTCCGTCAGAGCCCGTACCGAGTTTCGGCGCGCCACACGAGGCCATGAGGCAACAAGTCGACGAAATGCTACGGGACGACATCATCCGGCCGTCCAAGAGTCCGTGGGCGTCCCCCGCGGTGTTAGTAAAGAAGAAGGATTTAACGCTTAGTTTCTGCGTCGATTATCGTCACCTCAATAAAATCACGAAGAAGGACGTATACCCTCTCCCACGTATTGACGACGCTTTGGATCGACTCTACAACGCAAAGTTTTTCTTCAATGGACCTCAAAACCGGCTACTGGCAAGTCGAAGTCGATGAGAGGGACCGGGAGAAGACCGCCTTTATAACACCAGACGAACTGTTCGAGTTCAAGGTCATGCCGTTTGGTCTTTGCTCGGCACCTACGACTTTCCAACTCGTCATGGATAATGTACGGGCAGGCTTGAAGCGGCAGACCTGCCTCATCTATTTGGACGACATCGTTGTGTTTGCCTCAAGCTTCGAGGAACACCTCCGGCGCCTTCAAACAGTTCTTCAAGTAATCAAGACCTCCGGACTAACGTTGAAGCCAGAAAAGTGCCGCTTCCCATACGAGGAGCTCTTGTTTTTGGGCCACGTCATCAACAAGTCTGGAGTGTGCCCTGACCCACAGAAAACTGCGGCCACCGCTGACTTTCCTCTGCCCACCGACAAGAAGGCAGTCCGTAGATTCCTTGGACTGCGCGCCTATTACAAGCGCTTCATCAAGAATTTCTCACGGATCGCTGAGCCACTGACGTACCTCACGAAGGCCGACGTGTAGTTCAAGTGGGAGACGCCGCAAGTCGAAGCATTTGGAGAACTGAAGCGACGCCTGCAATCGCCGCCAATACTTGCACATTTCGACGAAAACGCCTATACCGAAGTGCCGATGCAACCAGCGTAGGACTCAGCGCCGTGCTTGTGGAGAGGACTGACGGACTAGAAAGGGTTGTAAGTTACGCTAGCTGGTCGCGGTGGTCGCTGTCGAAGCCGGAAACAAGTTATTCCACAACCAAAGAGGAGTGCCTCGCCATCATCAGGGCTACATCAAAGTTTCGCCTCCGCTTCTATGGCAGGCCCTTCCAAGTTGTGAGCGACCACCACGCCTTGTGTTGGCTAGCCAACTTGAAGGATCCTTTAGGTCACCTCGCACGGTGGAGTCTGAGACTTCAAGCATTCGACATCACCGTCGTTTACAAGTCAGGGCGAGAGCACTGTGACGCAGACTGCTTGTCTCGTGCCCCCGTCGAACCGCCGCCGCAGGACGACCAGGATGACGACACTTTGCTCGGGACCCATCAGCCCTTGTCTATTTGCCTCGCGCCCCCGTCGAACAGCCGCCACAGGACGACCAGGATGACGACACTTTCTTGGGACCCAACAACAGTGAGCTGACCCGGAACTAAGGAGCCTTGTAGACTACCTGGAAGGCAAGACCGTCATTGTGCCCAAGGTGATCAGGCGAGGATTGGCGTCGTTTTTCTTGCAAAAACGACATTCTCTTAAAAACGAACTTCTCGCCTCTTCGAGCCAACTACCTCCTCGTCGTGCCTTCAGCATTGCGTCCGGAGGTTCTGCAAGCTCTCTATGACCACCCAACGGCTGGACACCTCGGTTTTTCCCGCACGCTCGCGAGGATACAATAAAAATACTACTGGCCTCACCTCTCTGCCGACGTCGCCCATTACGTAAGGACATGCCGAGACTGTCAGCGACGCAAAACACCGCCGTCAAGGCCAGCCGGACTTCTACAGCCGATCGAGCCACCTCGCCGACCGTTCCAGCTGATCGGGATGGACTTACTGGGGCCTTTCCCGACGTGGACGTCCGGGAATAAATGGATCGTCGTAGCTACGGACTACCTAACCCGCTACGCCAAAACAAAAGCCTTGCCCAAAGGCAGCGCCGCCGAGGTAGCCCGATTCTTCGTTGAGAACACGCTCCTGCGTCACGGTGCCCCGGAAATCCTCATCATCACCGACGAATGGCCTCACCGAGCGCCTAAATAAGACCATCGCCGACATGCTGGCAAAGTGCGTCGACGTCGAACACAAGACGTGGGATGCCATCCTTCCGCTCGTGACCTTCGCATACAACAGGGCCGTGCAAGAAACGACGTACGTGGCGCCGTTCAACCTGGTCTACGGAAGGAACCCGGCAACGACGCTTGATGCCATGCTACCGGACGTCACCGACGAAGAAAATCTCGACGTTGCCAGCTATTTGCTGCATGCCGAAGAAGGTCGACAGCTCGCCCGCCTGTGCATCAAGGACCAGCAGAGGACCGACAGCCGACACTACAATCTTCGACGACGCTACGTCGCGTAACAGCCCGGCGACCGTGTTTGGGACTGGACTCCGATACGTCGACGAGGACTTAGCGAGAAACTGTTACGTCGCTATTTCGGACTATACAAGATAATCCGACGTATTGGCGCACTGGACTATGAGGTCGTGCCAGACGGCATTTCGCAATCACAGCGGCGCCGGGCACGACCTGAAGTCATCCACGTGGTGCGTCTTAAGCCTTTCTACGCCCGCTGACAAACTTAGGTACTTTGTTATTTTGTTATTGTTTTTTGTTATTTTGTTTATTACGCATGGTTTTGTTTTCGCTTTCGTGTTTGTTTGTAGCATCGGGACGATGCTTTTTAAGGGGAGGGTATTGACACGTACACATGTTTATCTTTCACTGGTGGCCGCTTTCAACATTGGCTGACAAATGTTAAACGTTATCGCTCGGCGCAGGCCGCGCCTGCATTGTAAGCTTCTCGGACGTTATCGATGCTTCTATCCGTCGTCTGTGGTCACCGACGCCCATGTAATCTGATTGTATGAGCGACGCGAATTGTCTAGAACTTTCTGGAAGACACGCGGGAATCAGGGATTAATCTGGAACCTTCGATGACTCAGGTATAAAAGCCGACGCGTTTCGCCGCTGATCAGATTTTCGACGATCGCCGACTGTGTTCGCCGCTATCGTTGTGCTTTCAGTGTAGCTTGCTTTTGTGGGCACAGGTTCGCCCAATAAACAACCAGTTTCGTCGTACACAGTTTTACGACTGTTTTCTTCAGCGTCACTACTACGTGACAATATGTACATATAACAATAAGTAATAACTAATCTGCTATGTCACTAACCGTTTCCTTGCAACTATAGGCTTGGAAAGATGGTAAGTTAACTTCAGTAGCTATGCGTGATGGTAGGTTATTCCATTCTATTATTGTGCGAGGAATAAATGATCTTGCGTAGAGTGATGAGGCAGCACATTATGCGTTTTACTTTGTTAGCGTGGTGCAGGGGGTGGCGAAAAGAAGTCATCGTGAAGCGTGGAATGGTGATACAGTTTATGAAATAAGGTTAGGCGAGCAAACTGGCGTCCACGTGATAGTGGTTCCAACTCGACACGTTGTTTTAATGATGTGACGCTGGCGAAGCGTGAATAATAGGAAAAGATGAATCGAACAGCAAGGCTATGCAGAGATTCAATGTTGCTGATAATGTATGCTTGATCGGGATCCCATATTCTTGTGAAGAAGTACGTTGTCTGCGTAAATTACATGACTGTAAAAAAAAAAGGTGGATGAGCTTAATTACTCTACCATATCGATTTTGGCTCTGCATCTCCCTATATTGCTGGCATATGTGTTTCTATTAGAAGCAATTAGCGATAAGCGGAAAACTTTACTGCGCCTGAATGAGTTCGGCTGAAGTTCGAAAGTTTGCGTAATCTTTGTTGCGAATACTGCAGTGACACGACACTATCCTCGAAATAAGAAGCTTAAACTTACATGTCAGGCTCCCACTTGATGAAGTAAAAAGATGAGTGTGCATGGCTTCCGAAAGAACTGACGTTTGTTGCGCCGCTCAATTACCGAAACAAGACGATTACCCTGCTAATTATTGTAGTTTTATTCTACCTATCAGATCAGTAATAATTTCACTGAAATCGGTTTCTCTAAATTCTTTTATTACATTGTATTTATTCTCGTCTTGATTGTAACCGCGATTAAACTTCACCCTTCAGTTAGTCTGACTGCTCGCTGGCATACTAGTCTAGTTATTCCAATATCTTTTTCTCTTTTTTTCTTTCTTTTTCTTTCCGTTTCTCGTTTTCAAAAAGAATTTTCCTTAGCTACCTACTGCCGCCCGATTCTTGGCCTATTAACCTCAGTGGGTACGAACCATGATAGAGGTCCATCATCATCATCATCATCATCATTATCATCATCAACCGGCATAGCATCAAATTAGAAACAAGCTTATAAAATTGCTTCAAAAGCATAACTTCAGCCTGCTGTCGTGTGGGTGAAAGGAGCCCAGGCAGACTGAGAAGGAGGAAAGTCCATCTATAGCCATTTAATTATTTGCTGTGTTGTAGCGGAGCAGAGACAGAGTCAATATCAGAACAACGCTTGACGGCGACTTCTGTTTCATGTGATAGGCTTTTAAGAAAGAACGGAGACATATGTCGAAATTCCACGCAGGTCGAATTGCAACTCCACTCCTGCCTTAAAATGGGTGATGAGAAGACGGAATGCTCTGGTGTTACAATTTCGTCTCGCATTTTTTTTTTCATTTACCAATTCTGCTACAAATTCGAATGAATGAAGCTCTGCAAACTGGACTACCGGCGTTTGTAGTCCCTGTGGAAAATGATTTTGAAAATTACACCGAGACAGCTTGGCCTGCTATTGGAGTCTCCTGTTCCACTGGCTTTCGGGTCTTTCGTGCTGGGTGGGGCACACCCACGCGGATATGTGCGTCACCATAGACAACTGCATTCGCGAATCAAATCGATTTCGTTTAAATCTCATTCGTTATCAGCTTCTTGGCTCATCCTTTATTTCCCATATTTATTACTGCTCATTCAGAATGACTATTCAGGAAGAAGATACCTCTACTCACGTTTAATTAATTAATTATTATTATATATTTCCAAGTTTCACCTCTTAGTACATTTATGAAATCCTCTAGGCTCTTGACCAATCGCGCCGAGTGGACAGGCGCCACTGTCTTTAAGGTGATAATCATCATTATCAATTATTCCTGCTGGCCACGAAGTGACCTGTACTTTGGGATTGAGCCACGGGTACATCTCTAATGCCATCAAAATTTTTTTTCAATGCGATCATATTTATTTTGGCGTTGTTTTGCCCAAGTTTATTCGCCTATGTTCGCGGACTTGGCGTGGCTGCTGTCTGGCACTGGGCGTGCGTCCGCTCTTGGCTAATCCTCCAGAATGAGTATGTGCCTCTGTGATAAGAATGCATAAACTAAATGTACCTAGATATGTGTCGCGTAATTCTCTGCGTGTGAACCTGCCATCAGCATTCCGCACTGAACACACGTCACACATCGCCTTCGCCATGGTCCCCATCGCCGCGTAGTCACCTCACACTGCGCATGCCGCCTGATCTGGTGTATTCATTTCGGCGTGAATTGTGAGCAGTGTATTACGGAAACACAAATATTTCACTGTGTGCGACTCCTGCCGGTGCGAGGAAACCACCGAGCACCCATTGTGTACCTGTCCTCACGACGACGTACAACGCCTCTCTCTCTTAGGACAACTTTAAACCGACTGGACTCGAGACTGTTCTTTGGGGCAAAGATATTCGGACCGTGCCTACACCCGTCACTGGCACAAAAAGCGATTCGGGCACTAGTACACTACTTGAAGTGCACCGGTTTAAGAGACCACTTATGGTGTCCCTGTGCTTTCGCCCACGTGTACTCAGTACTCACTCTCTCCCTGTTTTGCACTTTCTATTCCACATTTCCCTTACCTTTAGTGCAGGGTAGCAAACCGGACGCTCGTCTGGTTGACCTCCCTGCCTTTTCTCTCCTAGCTCTCTCTCTCTGTCTCACGATATTATTATTATGACGTTTGCGGTTTATCAGCAAAATATTACATGAGGTCTCACGCTGCATAAGATGAAAGTAAAAACGGCCGTTAGTTGTGCATGATTTAATTGACCTCTTCCCTAAACCTTCTTTTCACTTAGAATATAACATGTGTGTTGGATCTGCATAATTTTTACAGTGAAGCTGTTTGTGGCTACGGTTCCATGGATTTTTCGTGTGCGTCACCAAAAGCTCAGGTCTTGCGCGAACGCAGTCGTGCCACGTACTGCTCGCACGTTCGTCGTCATCTTCCTCCACAACTGAGTCGTCGGCGTTAAAGTCCCTAGATTTTCTGCTAAAAAAGCTAAAAAAATATCTAGGGACTTTAGTCGGCGAGAACGCACTTGTGCCTCTATGCAAAATAGTCAATTTCGCATACACGCTTGCTGAAGTACCCTTCTCTCCAGTTGGCCACAGTCCTTTCTTCGGTTCATACAAGAATCGGCGGTGTGAGATGTGCTCCGTGTCGTTCCGGAACTTATCGACCAGGCCACAAAGGACACGGAAGAGCTCATTCCAGTGACAACATACCAGGAAATCACTCAACGCTACAGACTCAATCGCAGAACACTACCACACCCACAGCTCCCGAAGAAGCAAGACACGACACTCAGATTGTTGCAATCCGACACGTTCCCCCTCTCAACTAGGCTACATCTCCAGTTCCCAACTCAACATGCCGAACAATGTCAATACTGCGGACAGTTAGGAACCGTCGAACACATTGTCATAGAGTGAAAAAAAATGTCACAGTTTCGCCCTAAGGGCGAAGCAATGAATGCGATAGCAACACAGCAATGTCATACGAAGTAAGGTGAGCGGCCTTGGTAGCAATATGAACTGTAGTAAACATGAGCTGATTAAGTAAGCAGGTGTGCTGCGGCGTAAGTAGACCGACATGAAGAGAGACTCGATGACCACGAGAAGGCGCGTGTGAAACGGTGGTGTTGATGAGAAGCGCTTACCGTGGGCAGCGCGTGCGAAGGGACACACCTGTAGTGCTGCACTGCCGATCTGGGCAGCATTGCATGTGTAGCGTGCGTTGGAAAATGTGGCCCGACTATTACTAACTGAATGAACAAGCGTGGTGTGAGCGCGCACAAACAAACATGAATAGATCACCCTGAATGACTGCAGCCAACGACTGTCAAAACGCTGGCAGCTGCGCGGGCGAAGGTACGTGCGGTCTATCAACGGAAACTGAGCGGCATAACGGTCAGAGCCGTGTGGAGATAAGAGACGGTGCGGTCGAACGAACGACGAGCGCGGTTGTTGGAAGCGTAGAAGTGCGCCCCCCCCCCCCACCCCCCCATGCTCTCTCCGGCGCTGGCTTCCCGCTTCCTGGCTTGCGCGTGGGAGAGATAAGAGACTGTGCGGACGAGCAACGAGCGCGGTTGTTGGCAGAGAAGTGCCCCCCCCCCCTGCTCCCTCCGGCGCTGGCTTTCCGCTTCCTTGCTTGCGCGTGGGAGATTGAGTGCGTTCGCTCTCCGTGACAGCGCGCGTCCCCCCACGCTTCCGCTGGGGCATACGGCGCGCGGCGAAGATTTTATCTATACGGAAAGTCACGGCGACGGCGACGGCGACGGCGACGACGACGGCGACGACGACGCCGACGGCAGAAATCCGGTTGAAGTGTCCATATAATTGCTATCGCAATAAAAAAATCCAGATTTGCCTCCTCTACCACCTACCCCACCATCCCCGGGAGACGCTGCTCTCCAGCTCCCGCCTCTCGGACCAGATCGTGTTGATTGAGAGGGCGGTCGTAGCCAAGACAGCGCATGGTCTCCCGTGAAGAGGGAACCACTCCTGCACATTAAGCCATCCTTATGCTGAATAAAGATGTTTTTTTCCCTCTCTGTCTCAGTTCGTTGCTGTGTCTACAAAATGAAGAACAAATATGCCCAGAACTGAAAGCTCAGCGTGTAGCAAAAACCGATCTTGTTCAGATTCTGTGCAGCAATCTCTACGGTTATCGGTGTTCAAACGAAGAACAAATATCTTGCTGAATCCTCCAGCTCTACCAGAGCAAGGTCTAGGCTTCAGTGCATTTGTCACTGTTTTTGGAAAGCAGTAAGATTTATCTACGGCTTGCACTCAAATCACTCTGATTTCCGAAGTGTTATATCAGCAAAAAAAAAAAAAAAAATGACACCACCACCTCCACGAGTTCATTGCCCTTTACTGTCGGATAAAGTTTCCTTTGGTGACGATCGTTGAGAATAGTTATATCCACTGTTTCTATCCAGTTTGTTCGAACTATACATATACCCAAGCTATGTGGGAACTTATTGTGTGGGTCATTGAGGCAATCTCACGCAATAAGAAAGACATCTCATGCAATAAGACATTCGGACTGTAGAAGCGAAATCGAAGTTTCGCGATTCGGAAAGTACTGGTATTGACGTAGTTACGCTTTTGGATTTACGTCTGTGCTCAAGCAGACAGCTTGCGTCAGAATCGACAATTCCAAGAAAGCTCTCAAGTTTGATAGAAGAAGCGTATACCGAAATTTGGTCCTCACTGAAGAACCGGTTCAGATCTTACTCCTTGAACGCGGCGATCAGTATCCCGAGGGCAATCAAGTCAGGGAACTTTCCTAAACCGAGAAAATGTTGTGAAGGAAAGACTGACTATTGCAATAAAACCCCTTCTTCGTGTGCCAGAGTTCTTTCGTGCCTAAGACGAGCGCTTAATTGTTATCTTGGGAACAGAGGGGTGATCGACCACGCCAAAGGAAATAGTAAAGAGTGACTCAGAGAAAAGCGCCCGGCACCGCTTGAAACTGCGGCAACTGCGGGTCGTTGACAGCGATGACAGAGACCATGGTAAGAACAATGATGACTACTCGGCTGTGACGCTGGCATGACTTGATTGGTGAGGATGCGGTGTTGTCATAGATAGTTACAGCGCTTTGAAGAAAGAAAAAAAAAGCGTAGCTTGCACTAGTGGCGCAAGGCTAAAGAAACAGCGAAGCTGATGGGCACCTAGCACTACCAAGTCATCCCCAGCATTTTCAGGGATTTATTGATTATTGATCCATTATTGATTACCAATTGATTGGCTGTCGATTGGCTATCGCAAGGTATTGGTCACGTATTTGGGCTAGGATTTAAACACCTTCGATAGTTCACAGGGGTATGTGCCATTGCGCTTCGACCCTGTCTGAGCTACCGCCAGGATCGGCCGACATTTTCAGTTCGCGACGCACAGAATGACGGTCGTCTTAAACAGCTCCACTGTTAGAATTCAAAAATAACAGATCAGGCCAGAGGAAACGCTGGTCTTCCCAGACAGAAAATTACGCAACATCAAACAAAACAAAAGGTAGCATCAGAGCGCATGCCCATCAGTGCTTTTACATATGCGCATCACGTAGCTCCTGACAGAGATATTTAAATTATTTGTTTGATACAGTGGTAAACATCGGTGCTTTTACATATGCGCATCACGTAGCTCCTGACAGAGATATTTAAATTATTTGTTTGATACAGTGGTAAACGCAGTGCTGACACAGCTATAGTCACCTTTCGTAATTGAGATAGCAATCATATGGACACTCAAGTCAAATTTCCGCCGTCGGCGTCGCTGTGACATTCCGTGTAAAGGCTTAAGTGCGATAACTTCGCGGCCGCGTGCCGTATGCTGTAGGTGCGAGCGAAAGCTTGTGTGTGAGAGAGAGAGAAAGCGAAGAGAGGAAAGGCAGGGATGTCAACCAGACGAACATCCGGTTTGCTACCCTACACAAGGGGTAAGGGAGAGGGGGAATAAAAAGAGGAAAAGAGGAAGAGAGTGAGCATTGTGTGTGCAGCGAAGGACCATGACACCGAAGTCAAGACACCGAAGTCATCATCACCATAGCTGGCGATGTGCGTTGTAGACAACTGACATGAACCAAGGGCCAGTGGTCGTTGTGTGAATAGGAGGCTGCGGGTGAGCCATGGGGCTTACTCGAGACTTCCAAGCACTGGATTAAGAGCATCCAGTACTTGCACTGCACTTCGCGCTGACGGAGTATGCAGCTTGCTTAAGAGTATACGAAGGGTATTTACAAGGGACCGAAGCATCACAACCACTTGCCAGTCTTCTTCGGTCAATTTATCGGGAGTCGGCATTGTGGACTCTACCGCGGTGCACTGTATCCTCTGCTGTGACTATGGTGCCGGCTGTGGCATCGGCTGTGGCTTCAACTGTGGCGTCGGCTGTGGCGTCGGCTGTGGCTTCAGCTGGGGTATTCACTGTGGCTTCGGTTGTGGCTTCTGCTGTGGCGGCGGCTGTAGCTTTGGTAGCGCGGACCAGGCTTCAGTATTGGCTGTGGCATCGGCTGTGGCTTCAACTGTGGCGTCGGCTGTGGCGTCGGCTGTGGCGTCGGCTGTGGCTTCAACTGGGGTATTCGCTGTGGCTTTGGTTGTGGCTTCTGCTGTGGCGGCGGCTGTAGCTTTGGTAGCGCGGACCAGGCTTCAGTATTGGTTGTGGCGTCGGCTGTGGCTTCAGCTGGGGTATTCGCTGTGGCTTCGGTTGTGGCTTCTGCTGTGGCGGCGGCTGTAGCTTTGGTAGCGCGGACCAGGCTTCAGTATTGGTGTTCTCCGGCACGACCTTGTCAGAGTTAGACTCGACTCCACAGGGCCTAGGGGGCAGAGGAGGAGGAGGAGTTGTTGGATGTGCCGCGCTCTTCATAGAGGAATCTTCGTTCTTTGAAGTCCGACGGCGTCGGGAGCGTCGCTTTCTAATGGCCGCAACAGCTTCCCGACGAGACGAACGGTCTCTTGCCATCTGCTTCAAGACTGCCCTTTCTTTCCTCATTTTAGGGCAGTCCTTTGAGGTTGCATCATGGGACCCAATGCAACTGGGGCATTTGAGCACCGTGGCTACACAGAAGTCTGCAGCGTGGAGCTGTGCGCAGTGCAAGCAAACTAGCTCGCGCTTGTGAGAGTGAGCCGAGAAGTATGGTGGCTTGATTCGACGTTGTCGTCTCGCGCACACAAGGGGCAGGGGGGGGGGGGGGGCAGATGTGCACATGCTAGTAGGGGGAAAGGGGCAGGTTAGTGCGCATGTCCGCTTCTGCTCCAGCTGCGGCTTATGAGAGCGGCCGCGCGTGTGCTAAAGGAGGCGATGTGCGGTGGCTTCGAAGTCTAGCCGACTTTATATATCTGATGGCGCTTCGTGTGAGCGGTGTTGTTACGTGCCTAGTTAACTTTAAAGTTTGAGGCGGCACGAAGGGGAATTCACTCACCGTTGCTGCCGAGCTTCATCACGCCAGTGTTCTGACAGCGAGCGTCCGCGGCCATCGAGTGAGAAGTGTCATTGTTTGCCTGTGCGCGCGTGACTACGTGCTTGTTAATTTCGTCAGTAAGAGAATATTTATAGTAGTTTCATCATCATCATCATCATCATCATCATCATCATCATCATCATCATCATCATCATCATCATCATCATCATCATCATCCTATATTTGATGTCCACTGCAGGATGAAGGTATCTCCCAAGGATCTCCAATTACTCCTGTCTTGCGCTAGCGTATTCCAACTTGCGCCTGCAAATTTCCTAACTTCATCACACCATCTGGTTTTATGCAGACCTCGACTGCGCTTCCCTTCTCTTGGTATCCATTCTGTAACCCTAATGGTCCATCGGTTATCCATCTTACGGATTACATGGCCTGCCCAGCTCCATTTGCAGCGGAAAGATTTGGCGATGTTTTTAGCTCGTTCTTTGTGAAATTTAGGGGATGTCAGTTCATACGAGGTCGTTGAAGAACCATTGTGTAGCCTTTTTTGGGGCAGTGGTAACTACAGTATGGGAAAATGTCTCTTGGCTGCGCAAACTTAGGCGACGTGCATAATCAGCCGCGTACCCGCCGTGGTTACTTAGTGGCTATGGTGTTGGGCTACTAAGCACGAGGTCGCCGGATCAAATATCGGCCACGGCGGCCGCATTTCGATGGGGGCGAAATGCGAAATCACCCGTGTACTTCTATTTAGGTGCACGTTAACGAACCCCAGGTGGTACAAATTATTCCGGAGTGCGCCACTACGGCGTGCCTCATAATCAGATCGTCATTTTGGCACGTAAAACCCCATAATTTAATTTTCATTAATAATCAGCCGTGGTGTGTGTGTGCGTTGTGAACTGGTCCGGCTGTATTGATATTTACTCGTTGAATAGCAGTTGCTTCTGTGAATTGCCAGCGTGAGTTGTAAGATATTTTCACTATCTGATCATTTGGCGTAAGCACTAAAACATAGTTGCGTGACTGTTTGTTTCTTGCCGATGTTCTGTAACGGAATTGTCTTCAATTGTAATACAACTGTGCTACATGCTCATATCACTCAATGCCTCTCTGGTGGCCTGTGAGGTATGTCTAAATAAAATAAAAATATAAAAAGGCTCGTGTACGGCCAACCTAATGCAGCCCCGGAACACCTGAGCGCCAATTGTTATAAAATATTTGCGTCAGCCACCGGTATCGCTCTCACGCATTTCAAGTCTAGTTAAATAACTATGCCATGTGTACGTTAGGCTCCTGTATGAAGCCGGTGGCGTTGCTAAACACAGCACTCACTTCAGTTGGTAAACTAGCCTGATGCATATAGACTTTGTGCTTCGGCATAGCCTTTATGCCCTGTAAAGCAGTATATCTAAAAGTGATCGCCTAAAAAGAATTCGATGACTGGTTATGAGGACACAATTTCCGCAAAGCGGGTGAATGTGTTGCAGAGGACAGTGCAAACAATACTGAAAAAAAAAAAAACCAGCTAATTTGGTCTTGATCCTCTTCTTTCGCAAAAAAGATTTCGTGATGCTTATGGCACACCGATGAGTTTGACGCAAAACGCGTCAAGTATCAAAGGTTTCGATGAATGTTCCCTTACAAAATCTTGCAGCCAGCACACCTGCTTTTTATTACATCATTTTTGGCATATCTTTTTGCATAAAGAAAAAGAAAACACACAATATAGGTTTAGTTCAAACATTTGCATGTGAGGTAAATACTTTTAAAATCAGCGCAACACCTCGGGGCGAAATATGACAGTTTTGTTACAAACAGCTTAAACGGACGTTCTGTGAAAAAAAATGTCACAGTTTCGCCCTAAGGGCGCAGCAATGAATGCGATAGCAACACAGCAATGTCATACGAAGTAAGGTGAGCGGCTTTGGTAACAATATGAATTGTAGTAAACATGAGCTGATTAAGTAAGCAGGTGTGCTGCGGCGTAAGTAGACCGACATGAAGAGAGACTCGATGACCACGAGAAGGCGCGTGTGAAACGGTGGTGTTGATGAGAAGCGCTTCCCGTGGGCAGCGCGCGTGCGAAGGGACACACCTGTAGCGCTGCACTGCCGATCCGGGCAGCATCACATGTGTAGCGTGCGTTGGAAAATGTGACCCGACTATTACTAACTGAATGAACAAGCGTGGTGTGAGCGCGCACAAACAAACATGAAGAGATCACACTGAATGACTGCAGACAACGACTGTCAAAACGCTGGCAGCAAGCATACGCCGCTGCGGGCGAAGGTACAGCGGTGAGCACTGTTAGGGTGAACACGCGAGCGCGTGGCCGACGGCACTGTCAGCGCCCCGTTACGGTCATCACTGGAAACATTGCGCGTGCGCATCACGCCTTCCGCGAAATAATGGTTCCACCGCGCGCATGACGTCATGAATGCACTTGTTCGTCGTCTGCTAGCCGCATTTTTGTTTTCTAAGCCCATGCATCCTGCATTTTAAGATTTCTTTAAACATCTGTGCTTGAACAGAACAAGACAAAAAAACTTGTATATCTATGGGGGCGTGTCTATTCGTTCCCTTCAAAGTTGTTGTGCATGCAACGCCGTATATAAAACAACCAAACATCTTTCGCAGCCGTTCATTCTGTCGCCAGATCGTATTATGGCTAGGGTTCCCGATGATGAACGGCGCTCAATTGTCGATCTTTCCCTGAAAGGTTATTCCCAGCGGTATATTGGCGCTTTAGTTAATAGGCCCCTGAAGACTGTGAACAGGATAATTCAAGCCTACAAGTATGAAGGTCGCATTCAGGATGCACCCCGCGCGCCCCGCCCTAAAGCTACCACAGACGATGAAGACGCCCTCATAGTTGCAGCTGCTGTTCGTAACCCTTTCTTGCCAGCCCCAGCAATACGCGAGGACTTGGATTTGGACGTTTCGGACACCACTGTTCGACGTCGCCTGCGTACTGCGGGCCTTCGCAGTCGCGTCGCAGCGCAGAAGCCACTACTAACGGCGGCAAAGGACGCACGACGGCAGTTCGCTGAGCTGCACGAAGCATGGACATCAGAAGAGTGGGGTCGCGTCATCTTTTCGGATGAGTCGACGTTTTCGAAGCGACAATACCAAAGATTGCGTGTTTGGAGACTACCAGGCACACGGTGAGGCAAACTTCCTGCTTTGAAAAGCAATTGTTTTAGTTAACGTCACAATGCCACGGAGGAACGACCCGGACAACGTGCAAGGTGTTTCTGCCAGTGGGAGATCGAGTGTGAACGTGTGGGGTGCTGTTTCAAGATATGGTTTAGGGCCCCTGCAACGTATACGTGGACACTTATCGTCGGAACAATACTGCAACATTTTGAACAATGTGCTGTTGCCATATGCGAGCAGTTTATTCCCAGACGGTGATTACCTGTTCCAACAGGACCGGTCACCGATACACACGGCGCGGGCTGTCAAGGAGTTCCAGGCGGAGCAGCACATGCAGCTACTGGAATGGCCTCCGAAAGGAGCGGACCTGAATGTGATAGAAAACGTGTGGGGCCGTCTGAAAGCTTCTTTGGCAAGGAAGCCCCTTTATTCCGCGACTTCGGACCAGTTGTGGGCGCAAGTCAGCAACGAGTGGGAAAGGCTGAAAGCCGATCGGGAATATGTTCGATCACTTTACGACTCGTTACCGTCCAGAATAGATGCAGTCGTTGCTGTAAGTGGTCACATGACTCGCTATTAGATTTGCTCATGTTTTTATATTTGTTCTCATGGTCTTGTTTAACTTGAATTGCAAAAGTGCAATTTTCTTGAATAAAAAGTTTAATAATTATCCCTCTTACACTCACTTTTTTCCTTCACGCGCCAATCTTCAATCCAGATGGACCTTGAAATGCAGAAGGTATCAGCTCAGCGAACAAAAAATGCGGCTAGCAGACGACGAACAAGCGTATCGATGACGTGATGCGCGCGGTGGAAAGAGTGTTTCGCAAAGCACATGCTGCGCATGTGCAATGTTTCCAACGATGGCTGTTACGCGGCGCTGATAGTGCCGTCGGCCACGCGCTCGCGTGTTCACCCTAACAGTGCTCACCGCTGTACGTGCGGTCTATCGCTTCAACAGGAACTGAGCCGCGAATGCACGGCTCATAAAGGTCAGAGCCGTGTGGAGATAAGAGACGGTGCGGCGAGCGACGAGCGCGGTTGTTGGCAGAAGAAAAGTGCGCCCCCCCCCCCCCCCCCCCCCCGCTTCCTCCGGCGCTGGCTTCCCGCTTCCTTGCTTGCGCGCGGTAGAGATAAGAGACCGTGCGGCCGAGCGACGAGCGCGGTTGTTGGCACAGTAGAAGTGCCCCCCCCCGCTCCCTCCGGCGCTGGCTTCCCGCTTCGTTGCTTGCGCGTGGGGGATTGAGTGCGTTCGCTCTCCGTGATAGCGTGCGTCTCAGCACGCTTGCGCTCGGGCATACGGCGCGCGGTGAAGATTTTATCTATACGGAACCTCACGGCGACGGCGACGACGACGGCTACGGCGACGGCGACGCCGACGGCAGAAATCCGGTTGAAGTGTCCATATAATTGCTATCGCAATAATAATGAAATTATATCCAGAACCTTTCTTATTCTACGTATGTAGTTTGCCTAGGAAGGCAAAGTGTATCGCATGCAATGACGTCCTGTAAAACAATTAGAAAAGCAACGATAATGACTGCAACTTGTGTATCGGTGGTGCGCGTCCCTAGTTGCATTCAGTACGCGATATTTTTAGGGACTAAGTGATTGGCGTGCAGAGAGTGATTGGCGCGATGATTGGCGTAGGCGTGCAGACAGTTCTCACGGGACACATAACATGAACACGCCAGAAACTGCGCCGCGTTATTTTTCTGTGAGACATAGTTCCACATGCTGCATCACAGTCCCAGTTACAGGTGTACGGAAAAAAATTTTCCACATAATAGGTACAAATACGGGGAACAATTTTCCGCATAGTAGCGGCTACATCACCAAAACATAGATGAACATATTTATTCCTACGTCAACTTGAAATTGGAAAGTTCAGATACGTTGAACACCGTTCCATACATTCTCCGGTGTCCCGTGGAGCGCCCTTCCTTCTAGGAAAGGCGAAAACATTCTTTTTGCAGTTATAGCTGGAACCACAGCGGAACGAGCGTATAATAAACGGAACCGTCAGCACCCATGCTGTTCGGCAGTCAATTGTGTCCTGGTTTCCAAACGTCGATACCTGGGGCCTATCGCGACTTTCCGCATCTGGCACGAAAAAAAAAAAAAAAATCCGGGAGTAGTATGACTTTCCCGAAATTCTCGCTTGGTCTCGCATCGGAATCGACACCATATTCGACGCGAACTACCGACGACTTCATCAGTTTCCGCGCACGTGTCTCCGTTCTTGCATATTGCGCAGCCCGCGTTTCCACGGCTCCTCTCACCTTATGCCTTCCGCATCTTCCCATGAAAATAAGCATGCGGGCGCTACGCAGTCTCGCCCGTTTTTCAGCTCTGGCGTGAGCGTCTCTTTGGGTCGGGGTTGATTTCATATTCAGCTGAAGAAACTTCGAGAAAAAACTCGACCAGTTCTAGTAAAAGTACGCACTTCGCCAGCACTAGCTGCATCTGTCAGCACCGCGCGCACACAGTCGGCTGCGCGTGACGGACCAGGGGAACAGGAAGTACTTGAAATGCGTGATGCCCTGCAGGCAGGCTCGTTTGGTGTTCTTTTGGAAAGGCAAAAACATCTTTTGTCGCTTTAACTTTTCTATGCATTCGTTCTACTCAAGTGACACGTGCCTTCACTTTCGTTCGGCCGATTTGACTAGTTGCGGGGGATTTGCATCGTCGTCGTGCCTGAAAGACACACCTGCTGCTCTTGCGTTTGTTTTACTGCAGCGCCATTTCGAAGAGCTATTCTAGTTTACCTCAAACAATAAGCGTTAACGGTGTGATTATCGAGATTTGTATTCCCTCAAGAGGTGGCATGCTGCTGAATCAACAAAGGACGAAGAAAAAGGCCCTTCAAATTTTCTATACCTGAAATTTGTTTTAGAAGCTTTAGGAAAGTTTCTTATGGAAGCGTAGTGGCGTCGTGTCGTATAGACGTACCCCGGACAGTTCCAGATGCGTTGCATTGCTTAAGATCGAAGTTGTATTTCTTAGCTGTAAGCGTAGGCTATCTGCAATGCTGGCCAGAGTTGGCACACGCCCTATGTTACCATATGTGGTGGCTGAACGAGCACATCCTTTTTCTGGTATGCGATAGGTTGTTGTTACGGTTCCAGAATTAGCGGTTCTACAAGTGTTTACTATGCCTTGCATCAATCTAAGTATGGAGTTTCATATACAAAGAAACCACTGATGTGGCTGCCTTGCAAATAGGGTTCTACAGAGCGATTAACTCGCTCCAAGAACCTCCAAAATTTGCAGAAGTTTGTCCACTGTAGGGAACAACCTGTCATCTGTCGAGACAAGACCGTGACTTTCCCGATGAATAGCAGAAAAACAGATCATTTAACCAATATTTATTTGAAACGAAACTGTTGCGAAAAGAGCCAGGAAGAAATTATACTCGCAACCATCGAAGATTATCAAAGTCAGCGATAGCCTTCTTTGTGCAGCCTACGTAATATTCCTGTGCCATATATGGATCTCCCTGCCAATCACAGTTCCGAATATTACCACGACTCAGCATGCCTTGTCTTTATCAATGCACCCCAGTAGAATCTCCGTAGTAACACGCAAGATCCCAATAATATCATGGCTGCAAATTCTTTTCAATGGGTACCAATCAAGCGGCCGCGTTTGACGTGGAGGTGCCTGTTGTGGATGGGGCGCCAGCACTTAATTGCATTTAAGGCTACGTACCCCTTGTGTGACCTTTACAGATCCATCCTTGTGGATTGACCATGAATCGGCACGTACCGATATCCCATATGCAGTGCCGAAACTGTCTCCTTGGGCAGGTACTGAGTGGTACACATCTGCTCTGCAGCACAGTAGCCACCGCATATCTATAGTAAAACTAGCTATAGCAGGTAACTTGGGTTGCTGGGTATGTGTGGCACTGTTTTTTTGTGCGAGATGGTCTAACCATACAAAGTTGCCGAAATAACGAAAGAACGCTATTGATTGAAAAACTCTCCGAGCAGTTTGAGGCATGCTGGCGTATAAAGGCGGAATAAACAGTGGCCGCGGTATCTTATTCGCTGATAGACCAATTGAAATCCAAGAAAACATCGGTATACATATGTAGAGTGGCTATAAAATGCAGTAGGCGCGTTAACACATAAATTTATTTGAAAATGACTTACTATGCCGTATCTCATGAGGAGTAACAATATTAGAATAAAGGCTCTTTTGCCCAGAAAGCTTGTTTAAGGTTACTAGCAGACTTTAACTTACCTTCTGTTCTAAGTAAATGGCACACAGAGGTTAGTTATATCCAACTGCTCCGCATGGCGCGTAACATACGCTGAATGTTTGCAAATCTGCAGTGCTGTTAAGTGCGTTATCATTGCCACCTTTCATTAGTACTCGGAGCCACTAGGGCCCCCTACACCTTCCTAGACTCCCCCCCACCAATCCCTCTATTCTGCCTGGTAGTCCTAATATCGACCCACTCTATAGTCGGAAGCACGAGGCGGAAGCCATGTTTTGGGCCAATAACTTCTTGGTGCTTCTATGCTACCTCATCGGTGGAAGAAGTGTCGTGGAGCCCCAGTGCCACGACACCAGTGCAAATGAAGGCATCAACGCGGCCGAGAAAATGCCCCGAAATTAACGGTCCCGATCATCTTCTAGTAGCATCGCTGCCTTCACTGATTGCGCTCACGTACTGACGGCCTCCCTGTGACGAAGTCATCAGACCCTAATTATAGGGGGGAACGTTAACACGTTTACCCGCGGGGGGAAATGTACGCGACATTGTGTTCGGTCAGACATTTATCCGCTTTGTGGCAGCAGTGCATTCATCACCCCAGAAATCTTCAGGTCGGCCATTTCTGAAAGTCAAGTTAGTCAAGAAAAATGAAGTATTTCGTCTCGTAATATACTACAGGCAGATGTTCTCGATGCGTTCGAATATCAGGAAAGTGGCTCATGCGTCGAGCTGATGTATGTGGCTTTCTAGTTGTACTTATCAGTAAAACTGACTTATCCAAAATTATTCCTCTGCAGGAAAACTGGTGTCAGCAGGAGAGTTCTATAGAGTTACAGTTTTGTTGTTCCAGGCACAACACAGGAAATCTTTAGGAATCTCTGTTTGTATGCTCTGTCCCGTTCACTAGAAAGGAGGCGATAGCATCAGTTGCTGCTTTTACGGTACCTAATTAGGTGTATAATTTACGGCCTTGCTCAATGAGCCTCGAGTGGTGATATGATGTCGATGGATTCGGGATATGAAATGCACATATCTCGCAGTCTGCTTTCACTTCTTCTATAGTACCTTCCTAGGTAAGCTCCCGCTTTACCCAGGATTTGTGATTCTAATCAGCACTGTTTCCCAGCGCTGTCGTAATGAACATACCGAATGACTTCTTATTTCTTGAACTCTCGTTGCTC
Source organism: Dermacentor silvarum (assembly GCF_013339745.2). Lineage (NCBI taxonomy): Eukaryota > Metazoa > Arthropoda > Arachnida > Ixodida > Ixodidae > Dermacentor > Dermacentor silvarum. Next base: position 29,003,030 of record NC_051162.1, on the reverse strand, counting down.
AATTCGAAAGAAGCTGTACGTTACCATAGCCCAAGCTTGCGGCAATTGAGGTTGTAAAGCGCGGTGTTCAAAATCGGAAGGTTGAGTGTTTGATGGAGCCCTTCACTCTCTTTGAAAGAATATAGATGCTTTTTAGTGGCCAAGTAATAATATGATAGTATTATGAGCCGTTAGGAAGATTCCGACAATCCTTACGGATGATATCCTGGGGTCTTGTAATGTTACTAATTCTCAGATTTAGGTAAATTGTGCTCCGTAATTATTTATTCATTTGCAAAGCTATGACATCAATCTACATACTGTAGAGTATAGATATCTTCATAGTTGGTGGAAAGAAACGAATTTCAAATAATGAGCATTTTCTTCCTGAAGTGCAGTAATAACAAGTATACCTGCGAAATGCTAAAGGAATGAATAAGAAATTGTAAACTTTTAATAAACCGATCATTGTACAAGAAGTAGAAGAGTAAGTAACGCGAAAGACAAGGATGACAGGTTAATGAAGTCCAGGATCGCGCTGTTGATTAGATAAAGCCGGAAATTAATTAGACAAATAACAAAGACCAAGGCAATAGTAGTATGGGAACGAGCGAATGCACCACACTGCTACTGGCGAAGAAATATGAGGCATTCCCACAAGTTGTTGAATATAGCATAAAATCAACAAATACCGCCTTAACGAAAATCATCTCAGAGGCCGCAAGTGATTGGGGTAACGCAGGAAATGACTAGTAGCAAACAAGTTCTTCCGCGCTATCGAGGAATTAAAAAAAAAAAGACCGTCCAGCGCGAAAGTGTCAAGACTGGTAGATTGGTGAAATTCGCTTTGCTCTCAAAACTTAACAAGGAAATACGAACCATTCGAAATAGTACCATACTATAAGCTGGTGGAGAAGAGGAGAAGGATTACATCAGTATAAAAAAAAAAGAACTGTTGAGAATTTTGTAGTTCATGCAGTGATGGTGGTGGTGGTGGTAAAAAATTTTATTTCTCAACAGAAAAGGATGTCTGAGATTACATGCGGGCTTCTTGATGGCTTCGTGAGGTAGCCGTCAGACCGTGTCTAATGGCGACTTTTAAAGCCCAGGTGATGGCTCGCAGTTGAACCGCAGGTTCCGAGCTGGTCAACGCAGCCTCCCACTGCCCTCGGTTGGGTAGCTGCCGTTCGGTTCTAGGTTTGAGCTCAGTGCATTCGTGTAAGCTCTGTGCTAAATCGGCTTTGTCGGCCTCGCACAGCATTCAGAAATACTTTCCCACTATGAAGCGTGACTATTGTTCAAGGCATAATGTGAACACTGCCCGAAACTTCACGTAGAAAATTCGTCCAGTAATCACTTCAAGTGCTTTTTATTTCGGAGAAGCTTTGGGTTAGGTAGGCTTTAGCCAAACCGTTTACCACTCATTGTATAATTTCTCCAGAATATGTTGCTACATTGTGAGTACAGATATGCATCGAAAAAATTGGGTATGTTTGTGTGCATGTGCGTGTGAAGCACTTAGTATTTGTTGCCGGGAATCAGAAACCGTATAGCATGCTTTCATCGATTGTTTGGCCGCTACCTCTCTTAAGAAGGACCTTCCGACGAATGCGCAAGACATACAAGTTCACCCTGTCGAGGTAACAACTGTACCACGTGACCTAATTATGCGTGTGCTATTTAACGGCATGAGGAGCTTACGACTGGCTTTAGATCGGCATACGCGCTCGCCAGTAGACTGTTCATAGTCGCTAAACACTCTCTTCAAAAGCGGGAGGTAGAGCCTTAAGACGAAGCTTTAACTCGGTGGCTCCCTTTTAAATACATGGTAGTGGGGACATCGTTTTTCCCGGCAACTATCACACCGAATTTGACAAGATTTGTAGCATAACAGAAAGAAAGTTAAAATGTAGTGACTGGAGAGAGTGGAATTTTCATTCAGGCCATCAGTTTCTTTTTATTACAAATGTTTGAAAAGTGCACAATTTCTAAAAACAAAACTATCACGTTTATACGTCTGCAACTCGGCAATCAAAACTGATACCACAATTCGATATTCTGGACCTAATTTTCTGGACCATATAAAGCGGAAACAATTTATGCATTATACACCGCTATGAAAGTTGTCAGTAAGACTTCTGCAAAATCCGAGTAAAAATTGTTGCAAATTCATGTAAGCGGTAAATCATATAATAAATTTGTCCGCGTTAAGTTCTCTAAGGGATGCAGCTTACGGAATCCTGGTATCTCTTTTTGGTGCAAAGCTACAAATTTGTAAACTTCGCGCCTAATGTTTCCTCAAGCAAACCAATTTTTCCCAATGTCTCTAAATAACATCCACCCTAAATCAAACCTAGGTTTTCTACAGTCATTAGAATTTACCTTGCTCCCTTAAATGCAACAAACTTCATTTACATTGGTGCAAGGGTTGTTTCATAAAAGCGTTTCTGCGTTTTACATCTATTTGACTAGGTAGCATAGGAATTGGCGCCGGGCTAACGCTTCCTCTTAAAGTAAGTGCAACCTAAGTATGAACGGGAGAGAGTGCTGGTTGACCTGAGTGCGAAGAAAAGTCAGTAACGGTGAGTTGGCGGGGACGTGAGTGTGTGACTGTCGAGTGTATGAGTGGACGTGAGTACGTATATGTTCATGAGTGCCAGTAAGTCTACATGGAAACGACTGTGAACGCGAGGGCGTGTTGGTGAGCATTAGTGGAACGTTAGTGAGTGGCGATGAGTTCGTGAGTACACGTGAGTGTGAAGGGGTGTACAGCCTATAAAAATGTTAGTGAGCGAGTCTGAGTGAGTATTTGATACTACTTCGTGTGTTTGATACTTATAACAAGTTGAATGTTCACTATGTAGCACTTCATAACTTAGACAGGCTTGAAGAAGTTGTGTACATAATTTACACGGTATCTGGCGCCTTTTCTCACCCAATATAGCTTTATTTACAATATTGCGAAAGTACCGTGTCACATTCTGTAGCGCATTATTGTAATCAGTATGCGACAGAATCTGTCCTCGTCCAAAATGAGTCGCCACCTGCTTCAGGCAATTTGCATTCCACTGTTCACATGACGGCAACCGTGTCGTGCGACTTATTCCGTGTCGAACTCCTGTCGCATCAATGCGGTTCACCTTCCTAGCGCATTAGCACCGTTTACATGAACGCGATTCGATGTGCCACATGTGACATTCATGTAAGCGCTGCAATTTTTACCAGAATAAAAAAAATAAAAGAAGCTATTGCTCGCGCAGTTACAGCATAGCTCGCCAACGAAAAGGCACTAGTTCAATCTCGAGTGACGTTTTTTATGGCAGAAAAACAGGTCGTGTTAGAGGAAGACAACATTGTCTTGATATTTGCTGTAGATAATAAGATACGCCATAATGTTTTGGTCGTATCCAAAGGTTATTTTGTCAAAGCTACGCGTGTCACATTTGCGTCGTTATTTATTAATCTCCATAAGTGATTAGGTTTGAACACGGAGCAGAGGAGAGAGAAACTGCAGACTTTTACATCTCCACATGTTCATTTTAAATGAAATGTATTGTCGCAGCGGGTCTTGGGAAGCCCTGAGACAATATATTTACTTATTACAGTCCCGAGATGTCAAAAAAAAAAAAAAACAACACATTTAGATACATATAAAAGGAGGCGATAATGGAGCTGCAAAACATTTATATCCATTTTGCGTATTACAAATAATCTTTCATGATTAAATTATAAGGGCATATGGTCATGCAGTAATGAAGTTAAAATATGAATGAATAAAGGGTCGGTAGTTTTTTTTTTATTTATTTAGAAAATACTGCCAATGCCATAAGAAATTATTGCAGATTACTTTCTTCATTTTATATACTACTCATATACAGCTTCTAAAACAAACCGCCATTGATGGTTTTTTTTTCTCGAAAGGCATTAACGTCATACTTCGCAGTAGTAGAATTAGGGTGCCAAAACTAAAATTCTATTTTCATTAAAAGTCACGATCTTCTCACCAAGACCACTGTGGTGTTGCCATATTTCAACAGCTACCGGTTTGTCATCACAGAACAGCGGTAAAAAAATGTAGTCTTGAAGAAGTAATGTGTACAGGCAGTTACTGATTGGTAATTTCGATAGGTGGTGGCAAAAACGCCCGTGTGCTTGCGTTGTAGTGCACGTTAAAGAACCCCAGGTGGTCAAAATTAATCCGGAGCCCTCCACTACGGCGTGCCTCATAATCAGAACTGGTTTTGGCACGTAAAACCCCAGAAAGAAGAAGAAAGAAGAAGATAGGCGGCGATCGCCACGTGGCACACGCACCGCGCGACAAGCGGAAACTAACATCGTCAACTTGCCACTTCTATAGACAGTAATGAGTGGAGATTGCTTCTTTGAATAAATGTTACAAACACTGGTGTCATGGCGCGCGGGCGCGCAATCACGCGTCACCTATTGCATTTTTTCAGCGCCACGAGTACAGTGTGGAAAAAGTAATTACACAACGCGTAACGCTGTGTAAAGAATTGAACGGGCTGTTCCGGACGCAATAACAGCTTTCCCATCGGAAGGCATGCCCTAAATTAAATAAATACTGGCTATACGGTAATCGAGAGTAGATGTAAGCATGAAATGGCTACCATATGGCGTCTTTTTCTGCCTGTGGTGCCGCCGCCTTCAACCGCTTTAATTCTTCCAACAGTGCAGCGCGCTCAGCGTCTGTCGCTACTTTTAACAGTGGAGCGGTTTAAGCCGGTCGTAATGTGTCTGCTGAATCCAAAAAACCCCCTCGCCGAGCGGCATGTGCTTTGCCTCCTCTCCGTGCCGTGCACACGTTGCCTTGACATGGGACGTTAAGGAGAGGGAAGGAGAGCATGCGCGCGGCGCGCGCTATGCTCGGGAGAGAGAAAGAGAAAATGTGAGCGAGAGAGAGAGAAAGAAATTGTAGCAGCACCAACGAGGCAACGCGCAGAGCGGCTGCCGACGCCGTCCGCGTTTCCCCGTTTCCCCGCGTTCGCGGCGAACGCGCGTCGTGTCCGTGACTGCAGCAGGCGCCTCTGGCGTTGGTTCGGCAGGTTTCGACCAGCCACGCCCCGGCAAGTGTGGAGGGCGCAGCTTGGCTTTGACGTCACGTGGGAGATAAAGCTCGGAGCCGCCGCGACGGCGGCAGAACTCTCGTTGACTCTGTGGCGAGTACATGTAGCCTTGACATGGGATGACCAAAAAAGATCCGGACACCCGAAGAAGAAGCCACTCATCTTGAAGCGCGTCGCGCGGCCAAGCGAGAATCTGCGCGTCGGCGGCGAGTCGATTTGGAATACCGTACCTAGCAGTGCTTAGCATTTCCTAGCAAAACTTAGGCAAACCTAGTAAAACCTGGAAGAAAAGCTAGGTCGATCACCAGCTTCGCTGTTTACTTGAGTCCCATGTTTTTTTTTTCTTGTTGTGGACCGCTCACGACTGACGGACCACTGGCGTTCAAAAGGGCACAGGCAATCCTGCCTCAGCGCCAGAAGATGACATTAAGTGTGCGGTGCCCTCTATCTGGCTTTTGAACGCCGCTATTAGAAATGCCAAATACAACTTCAGCGCACTAGAAGTTAAAGCTTGAGTGATATTGTGAATGAACATAAGGAAGAAATCGGAAGGAATGTTTTCTTGCAGCTTGTTTAGGCAGTAACTAGCGTATGTAATGCGGTCCTGTACAAAGGGTTAGGGGCCAGAGACCGCATTTTCTTGATTTTTGACTAATTGCCCGGATGATCTCGTTTTGTTCTCGAAGCGATGCCCGGTTGTTGTCGTTTGAGTGCCCGAATAACGGTCACTTGAAGGTCGTCGATAAGGTCACTTGAAGGTCGCCGAAAATGGGAGCTAAAAGCATTCCATGCTTCAAAAATATAACTCCTAATTAGTCGGATAATCAGCATAAAAGTAATCTTGACGGCAAAAGAATATCTGTGACCCAACACTGTGCGATCTCTCGTATATTGCCTCAAACCTTTCATTAACAACTTGGCTAAGGTTAGCTAGGACAACTTGTACATGTCACCAAACTCGTTGCGACTCGTAGCAGGGAGGAGGTACGTCAAGGGATAATGAAGATTCAACTCCTGTGATGTGGGTTTCACGTTGTCACTGAGCTTTTCGAGGCTGTCCATTCTTGTTAAGAAGGCAGTCGGTGACACGGCACTTGACCGACGTACGCCTGCGCAATTCATTACGTGTTTTCTATATTTGAGCTCACGGGACATCCTTCGCTGCAGTAGGAAAGTGCGTAGGATGACAAGACAAGTCTGTGTAAGGCTCGGGAAAACACCGATTAACTGCAGCGCGCACTCCGAAAGACGAAATGGAGTAGAAGTATAGGAGAGGGTGTCTGCTCCTGTCCGCCTATAACTATTTGATTTGCTCGCCTTCGGCGTTCGCGCAGGTTTGGCATTTTTTGGCATGCATTACTGCCTGTTGGCACGAGTGAACGGTGGGACTGACTGGCTTGTTCTCTTGCGGAATAATAGAAAAAAAGTCAAAAGCAGACGTCGCCTGCGACGATGCAGGCAACCAAAAGTTTTTTTTTTTCTGATTCACGCGGGCAGTGGCGCCATCTGGCGTGAACAAAATTGTCGGAAAAAGATCGAAAAATGAGTCAGAGTAGATTGTGGTTTGATGGCTCTAGCTATGGACAGCACCATATTTGTTTTGAAAAAAAAAATGACAAACTTTCTATTGTTGTTCGCAATCACCGCGGACACCCTGCACTTCTGATATGCGACTTTCCATTCAAAATTACCCATTAGTTATTTAAACTTTCGCAACTTAGATGCGACCGAGTTATGTCTGTCCGAATATTCATTACCGTTGAAGAGGCTATTGCCGAGACGATTGAAAATGCTCTGGGCCGTGACCCTGGGAATACACAGTTATTTATAACACCAAAATCGGCACAATTGCGAGATATACCGTAATGTCGCAGCGCCGATAGTCACAACGCCAATTCCCGGCGAGCGTCTAAAAAACATAAAAGCCTTTCTTGATGCATATAGAGTTTCGTACAATTACTAGAGGGAACTGTGGGGGTAGTGTGTACGGGAGCTGGAAGGAAGGCAATTCAGCCATCATAGGAATGATGGGTAGTATACATGGATTTGCCTAAACTTCGTCCTTCTAGCTTCACACAGCTTCGCGACTTCGCAAAATGATCATTTTAAAGGAAGGCACTGCTTTATACGTAATTAAATGATTGGTATTATTAAAATTGTCGGATGATAAATGAACACAGAACCGCCAGCCCAGAATCCCGATATTGAAACAATTACGCCACGGACGCATGGACGAGTGGAACCACTGGAATAAGCAGCGCGAATGTGAGTGTTGGAAGCGTCTTATTGCCTTCTTCATTTTAAAGAAAAACCATAGCTTGCATTAAAATTTAGGCCAATAGCGGCAGATAAAACATAATAAACGAAGCCACAAGAACGTCTGAAGCCACAAGCACTCGGATCAGACAAATTCATGTACTATAACCATCATTGCCACCGTTACTAGATTACTGAGGTAATCTAGTAACGTTGCATCATTGCTATGGCGGCTGGACGATTGAAGCGCCAGAATTCCCTCTAATATTTTAGAGGGAAACTCTGTGGCTTTACGAATTTCGTCGTGATATCACCGTAGAGATGGTGAAAGCCTTTTGAACGATGGGTGCCGTTTTTTTTTCATCAACGAGCTCTGCTCTGGAAGCATACAGCAAGCAGAACAAGTCGTTCACGCCACCAAGATACCCCGAATGGCAAAGATAAAGAAGGCTAGCTGAATGTCTAACGCAAACGCTTGTCTTTTTTTTTTTTTTTTTTTTTTTTTTTACAGAACGTAATACACCAAAGTCAGGTACATAAATATGTTAACATGTAAAGGCACAGGTTGTGCGAAGGCTCGGGAAACGCAAGCACTGATGCGTATAAAATGGGCGACTCACCAAAAGATTTACGACCGCGGGACCCGAGCTAAGAAACGAGAACTCGGAACGAATTGAGATTTCGTCAGGGTAAGAGTGTGGATCCCACAACTCAAACGTCCAGCACTGACCCATGCGAGTACCACTACTCTACATAGCTCTGAGCTACAGGATGACCTTAAGAGCCCGAAAAAAAAAACTATAACTTTGGTTCGAGTTGAGGAGAGACACCTAGTGGTGATAATGGGCGGAGTGATTGATGTACTGCACGGACGAGGAGCAGGGATCACAAAGCAAATAGCCAAAGGGGTCACCGACCTGCGGAATGTTTCAAAGGAAGTGCAAATCGCGGTGTGCACGGTGCCAGAGGTTGAAAGGCAGGGCTATGAAATTGAAAGGGCAATTCTTGCAGTAAACAGGAAAATTTGGACTGTAGCTAAAGCAATGAATTTTACGGTCATTGACATCAACCGAGAAGTGCACCGAGCAGGCCGCGAAGGCGCTTTTGTGGTTGACGGGATACATTTTAGCGAAAGGGTAGCAACACCGGTCAGACGTCGATTCGCAGCGCGAGCTGTAGCTTTTTTAGGCAGGCCCCAGGCAATCAGGAAGCAGGATTAAGTATTGAACGTAGCGAAACACCAGTAAAGGGCAGAATTAGACGACCAGGAGTCAGGAAAAGACGCAGAAAGGATAAGAATAGAGAAGGTAAAATTTGCTACATTAACATGCAGGGTGGTCGCAAGCAGGAAAAATGGCTGGAAATCCAAACGCAGCTGAATGATGAAGCGATTAGCGTGTACGCCTTGACCGAAACGCATCTAAGAGATTTGGAGCAGCCACCTGTTATTGACAATTTTGTATGGGAAGG
>NC_051162.1:28955388-28994141 GCF_013339745.2 Dermacentor silvarum | reverse complement strand
CGCGAGTGGTTGCTAGGCAACGCGCGGTGACGTCATCGCCAGGAGCCAGTTCATGTTCGCAACCACGCGGCGCAACCAGAGCTTAAACATCTCCGCTGTTAAAACCGTAGAAACTTTTGTTGTTCCGGGGTTAAGCTTTACTACAAGCGGCTGAGAACTTCTATATCCGGAGTTATATTACAATCGCTTTCAACTGTGTTCGCTGTGTGCGTTGAAATGCGTTGCGCGTTTTGGATTTGAGTAAATATAGAGAGATGAATTTACGGGGTGACGTTTTTTTGCTTGCTTCAGGGATGCCTCCGCTGCCTCTGTTTACGATGGTTTATTCACGAGCATGACCGACTGCCTGGTTATATACGGCCGAACTACCCGGCCACCATATTTTTCTTGGAAGGTTACGCTTCATCAATAATAATAGGAAATATTTTAGCTACAGCGAAGCACTGAATCGAGGTAAATGATGGTTCGATATTTAATTCGGAGGCAATGGCCCAATGAAACAGGACCAATTGTGTAAACAGGACAGAAGCCGCACATAAGAAGAGTTAGCAAAACGTCATTCAGCATGCTCACAAGCCGTACACCTTTTTACGATGCTTCGCTATTGTCATCGCAAAATAAAGAGAGCTAATTTCCTTTAATTAGAATGATCCACGTGAAAATGCCACCGTGCACTTTGATATGAGGCGGGAAATCGCATGATTCAAATTATGTGATTTAACCTCGGGAACCATCACAGGAGATATGATAGACGCCGTGGTACGTGCCTCCATATTGATTTCGGCCACTTGGGGTTCTTTGAGATGCACCTATATCGAAGTACAAAAGGTTGCCTCTATTGGGCAGCGACTGCCCTGACTAGGAGTGAGCGGTGGATAAAGCAGTGCGCGGGCTTTATGCAAGAAATGGTTGAGTACACCGGGAGCGCCATCTCACTTCAATTGAACAAACTAATGTGTGAAAATGAAGTTACAGATTACAAGTGACTAAAGGGTTCCGCAGACCGAAAGATAGATAAAAACATTTAGATGGACGCGTATTGAAATGGAGCATATCCTTTCAAACGAAGTAGTGACAAGCCCCGCGAAGCTGGTTTTTTTTTTCGTTGTTCTGATTTATCGTTTCTGTTTCGATAAAATCAGAAGTAGCTTGTAAGAAAATATTAAAACTCAAGGGAGGTCCATACAGTGTAGAGCACTGCACGGGCCGATTTTTGTGGCCCGGGCCCGGCCCGGGCCCGTTTTTAGATTGGGCGGCCCGCCCGAGCCCGATCAAAATTTTTATGGCGAGACCCGGGCCCGGCCCGGGCCCGGAAATAATCTACGTTACCGCCCGGCCCGGCCCGCCACCCCTTTACCTTAAGCCCGAGCCCGGCCCGAGCCCGACTCGAAACTGGCCCGAACCCGGCTCGAGACCGAAAAATACATGTTTTTCAGAGTTGAGAAGCCCGAGAATAACTCGCAGAAAGCCCGAGCCCGGCCCGGGCTCGCGTCAAAAAGCACACGCCGTGCCCGAGCCCGGCCCGAGCCCGTGAAAAAACTGCTCTACCCGGCCCGGCCCACGGGCCGGGCCGGGCCAGGGCTTTCGGGTAAGCCCGAGCCCGTGCAGTGATACCATACACTAAGTCAAATCACTATAATGTGTATTGTTTCTATCATTGCATCATTTTCCCTTTAATCGCTCGCCATTGTTCCAGCTGCATATGTTACTAGTTTCAAGCGCAGATCCAATTTCCTACCCGCTGTCATTGACACACAATGTCTCCTGCAGGCTTGCGTTCACATCTGCATGTAAATTTGTAGTGCGACATTCTATTAAAACTAGACCTAGTAGTTGCTCCAGTGGCTGCTGGCTGCAGTCATGAACTACAACTTCTCTTACGAACATATCATCGCCGAGGCAAGCAGCTGTCACATAGTAGAGGAAAAGACTTCTCCAGTTAAATGTGTGCATCTCATGCACATGGTGCTCCTTTTCTTGTAGCAAGATTTTGAGAGCAGTCACTGCAGAGCCGGCAGCCAGACTGCTCACACACAACTGCCAAACTGACACTGCATGCGCGAAATAGTGTAGCTGCGAATTCGCAGTATTAAATTTAAAGTTGCAATAGCCCAGTTGGAAGTTCCTGCGAAACTTCAACTTTCACGACGCGTCAACCAATATTCGTAAACTTGCTTCTTTTATAACCATCAGGCACACACGCCTATAACGTACAGATCTGACGTCTTCGCATACCGAGGCTTGCCTATCACAATAAAGCAGTATTGTAGCACACGGCACGTAGCCCGAAACTTTGGGCGAGGCCGCGCTCAGCTTTGGCAGAAACGTGACGTGTGTGCTTTCAGGCTTTGTACCGTGCCTTCAGTGAACCCCAACGCGCTCAGGACGGCCGCAACGGCACAAGTCCTGAACCAAACTCCCAGTGCCAGCGACAAAGACGATTCGCCAGAAAGCTACGTGCTCTACTGAATACGGTCGGCTGTGCCTTGCCGTAACCCATAAAGCCCACTTCAAAGGCCATAAGTTGTTTGCGGACGTTAGCTAACGTTCTAGAACACATGCCACCGACTGCGTTATCGTGTACTATGGAAAGATGGTTGAGCTACACTACATTGCGTCATTTCCTCCCCAAAAATCTTATTGACATTTATTTCTTTCCGGCACTTAGCTTTACTACAAGTGGCTGAGAACTTCTATATCCGGAGTTATATTACCGTTGGTTTCAAAGGTGTTCCCCGTGTGCATTGAAATGCGTTGCGGGTTTGGATCTTGAACAAATTTGAAGAGGACGAGGTTGCACACTGTATCGGCTTGGGGAGTATTGCAGATCTTTATGTAACCTTTTCGGCATGCAGATTTTTTTTATCATCTTCCCCTAGTAAACCTTATCACCGAAAACGTTATTAAAACAACCGCCTGCAGAAAAATAATCCAACTCTGGCCGAAATCAAACTTCGGGAACTTGCTTTCTAGATTCTCGCTATTACGCAGCTAAATGCCTTCTTATTGCACTTTACAACCATCAACACTGTGAAAAAAAAAAGAAGTTAGGATCAGTGCTAAGTGGAGCACCAATGTATTTCGATACATATTTGGAAGGAGTATTTGTCGAAACTGGCGCAAGCACTAGATCTCTGCTATAGGTGGGCATGAATTGATTACATGCTTACTATCGTTGCACAAGTTACCTGAGCAAGTGGAACATTTTTGCGAATAGGTTTCGTATAGATGGTGGAACCTTTCGGCAAAGAGATCAGGATGCTCAAATTACCTAAAAAAACTCATATGAAACAAGTGTCAAGTATCTCGACTGAAGTAATAACCAATGCTCAACTGAGATTCTTTCCACATAGGGTTCCACGTATAAGCTGACCTTTTTGCGAATGCGTGCCACTTGGCTTTTGCAACCTAGGTGTAAACAGGTTAGGATGTTGCACTGAGTTAACCTTATGTGGGACGATATTAAGGGTGATATGCAGTAAGAGTGTCAAAGAGCTGCGGAAGCACGATGGGCAGCAAGATGAAGACTGACATAGAGAAGACAAACACGAGCGCTGATCGATAAGACTTGAATACGTGGTAAAACTCTTGCAATTGCACAAGCAAGATGCGACCGATGTAAAATAAACGAACTCAAGCAGTGAGCGACGCTGGGCTGGATGGTGCTGCATAACTTCTAATAACCGATACTGCGCAGCAAGACGAAGCCTGACAGGTAAGTGGAATGATAGTAAGTAGAACAGTTTTTCAAATATCTTCCACTTTGTGTAACTTACTTGGAAGAAGATTAGAAGTCTGCTGTTTGGCATCGATTCCCCATTTCGTATGCGAGCATTACAGTGAATAATATAATTTTTTACTGAAAAACTTTGGTGATTCGCTAAAATCACGCTGAAATTTATTATTCAAGGACTGGCCTCTTCTATTATTCCAGATGATACGACAGAATTGAGCTATTAACACAGGCGATTTTCAGTCAGGCTGTTTCGATTTTCAAAAACTTGGTCTAACATGGTTAAATGTACTGCTATTACAAAAACACTCGAATGGCTGACATAAAAAAAAAAAACATTAACGACTAAATAGTTGCTGTCGAACAAATTTACTCTGACAGCAGTTAAGAACTCCCAAATGAGTTTCCAGTGAACACTGTTTGTCAAAATTAAATAGGCTACTTTCCTGCAATCGCCAGGCCCACTACAGGCTGTTTAAGAAATTCTCTGTGGTACGCCATGATCCCAACGCCCAGTGAAAATGAAAGAACTCACGTGTTTACCATCCAGATGTCTGGAGTGACAGGACTGCCCCAGTAAGCGTACCATCGCAGCCGAATGACCTATACGTATATGGTGAAGGCGCGGAATAGCCTATCTACTTCTGACAAAGACTGTATAAATCCGTCCGTCCGTTCCGTTACGTCGTCACCATGAGACCAGCTGCTCAACCTCAGTTTCACCGTCGTCGTATCGAGAAGAGCAAAATATTTCATCGCGAGTAATACCTAACAACTTCGTGAGTATGAACTATTAAAGTAAAACCACTCGGGAAATGGTGTCCCTACAAAATATGCCGAATTGGGAGCCGGGCACGATACCCACTAAGGCACAGAACATTTTTTTTGAGCGTACAGCTTTCTTTGGCCCTTTCGGTCATATTAGTCGTCGGCGGTCGGACTTTGACCGCCAATACGAAGGTACTGACCCAAAGGGTGCGTGGTCCTGGGCAGTTGAGTTGCGGACAACGTTCGCCATTGAACAGCAACTGTTCTAAGCTCTCCGATACACACGGGCTGCCACGCGAGAGCTGAAGTGGCCTTCACCTTTCACGCAGGCGCTTGCGCCTGCTGCAGACAACACACATGTAAAAAAATTAAATTATGGGGGTTTTACGTGCCAAAACCACGATCTGATTATGAGGCACGCCGTAATGGGGGACTCCGGAAATTTGGACCACCTGGGGTTCTTTAACGTGCACCTAAATCTAAGTACACGGGTGTTTTCGCATTTCGCCCCCTTCGAAAAGCGGCCGCCGTGGCCGGGATTCGATCCCGCGGCCTCGTGCTCAGCAGCCCACCACACATGTAACCAATCCGCTTATCTATCAATCAATCAATATATATTATCAATCTATAGACACCTATGCGACACCTACAGGTAAGCTTGTTAACGGCTTTGTTCTCCGCGGAATTTGACAATAAAGTAACAAAATCTAGCTAAATATCTTCGCTTTAACAAATGTGCGCTTTTAAGTGCACCATTCCTTCATTAATGGGAAGAACGTTCTAGAAGTGTTCGGCTATTTGTTTACAGTGACAATCATCGTCGATTGTTCCTGCACAATGTTTTTTCCCCTCTTTACTCCATGAAAAAAAAAATGGCAGATCCCACGCCCTGTGGGAATCGATGGTATGCGAAGCAGTGTGGGGAGTCTACCAAGTTACCGAAACGACCATGAGAGCACGAAGACGTAGGCGGCTGCTTCATGACCTACATGACACGAATGTCATGACATTCATGTCATGAGTTCATCAGGAGTCCCTTTAGCTACGGCTAAGAGACCTTAAGGCGAAAGCCTTAGTCATGCTCATGACTATGACGTGGACCATCAACCTTTAGCCTTTTCATTCACTTAGTACCACATCCAAACCCGTTCCATTGGTTTTTGCGTGTTAATCTTTTTTTCGCTGGGTCATTGTGATGTTTTCTGAGTAATGCTCATGACTATGACTTCTAGCATCATCCTTTAGTGTTTCCTTCGCTTAATGCCCACGTCCGAACCCATTCCAGTGGTTTTTAAATATTAATCTTTTTTTTTCGCTGAATGATATTCATTTTTGCTGAGTCATGCTCATGACTATATGAATTCTAGCAACATCCTTTAGCGTTTCTTTCACTTAGTACCTACGTAAGAACCCATTCCAGTGATTTTTGAGTCAATCTTTTTTCGCTGGGTCAATGTCATTTTAGACGTCTGTTTCATGACCTACAGTACATGCATATCATGACATTCATGTCATGACCTATCATTTATATTCGTCATACACTCTTGTCCTACTAGGCCAATTTTGGTACATACCAAGTTAACAAAACGATAATGAGAGCGCCAAGACGTAGGTGGCTAGATAGATTGGTAGATACTGTCAAAGTGGCAAATGTTCACCAAGAATTTCTTGGCATTTAAAGGAGTCTGTAGCTGGCTACAAACTATAAGGTTCAAGTAGAAACCAGACAAATACATGCATCTAGCAACACATCAATTCAGGCGGCGGCTCCTGCACTGCGTACAGACTATGTCGACATATGCCACAGTTTCCCAAAAAAAGAGAAAAGAATATTCGGTCAATCGCAGGGTACCTGCATGCCTGTCGCGCAGCCTGCCTTTCGAGAGACTATCGAAGTGTTAGATAAAGTTAGGAAATTTGCAAGCGCAAGTTGGAATCAGTTAGCGCAAGACAGGGGTAATTGGAGATTACAGGGAGAGGCCTTCATCCTGCAGTGAACATAAATATTGGCTGATGATGATAGAAGTGTACGCATTTGGGCTGGTTGGCACATGCCTCAAGCGAAGGGAAAAAAAAAGTTAATTGAAAAGTACAATGTCCTTTCGTTATGTCCTGTCAACCAGCTTTTCTGCTCAAACCATTGATCTGTTCCACGGCTTTGTTTTTTTTTTTCGTTACACAGGAGTAAAAAATAATCTTGAATAATTAAATCTCTACAAGAAATAGCGGTAACTCCAGACACGCAGACTAATGGAGGCCTGAAATAAAAATTCTCGAGTACGGCACTCTGAACATCCTTCTGAAAAGAAAGTACAAAGTATTCTACCATTTTTGGGGGGTATCTGCTGCTTATGCTCGCAGTGTGTATGCAGTTAGAGAGCGTTCTCCACATCACTATTAGGCGTTTGCACTTGCTTGCCTGAGTTTGAAGTGGATGGGTTTTGAGCTAGAGTACTTTTCAGTTTATTGTCGGAGTCATGAGGGAGGTAGTGGCCGAATACTGCACCAGGGAGGCCAATTCCTGTTCTGGTGAGGGAGTGACTTTGATGAAGCTGAATGGTGAACCATTAGGGTTACAGAATGGATACCAAGAGAAGGGAAGCGCAGTCGAGGACGGCAGAAAGTCAGGTGGGATGATGAGATTAGGAAATTCGCAGGCGCAAGTTGGAATACGCTAGCGCAAGACAGGGGTAATTGGAGATCGCAGGGAGAGGCCTTCGTCCTGCAGTGGACATAAATATAGGCTGATGATGATGATGATGATGATGATGATGATGACTTTTCAGTTTTCATAGTTCTTTATTATATATTGTTTTTTTTATTCCCAATAACCTCATAAGCCCCCTTGTACAATACCTTGCATATTGTCTTCAACTTCTTTTGTTTTCGAAATCCACTCGGAAGTGATTACGCAATATATTCAGTCTGGGTATGAAGTACGGTGCAGGTGTAATTGTCCATAAGTGGTTTACTCGTATTATTGTCCTCCGCTTTCGAGAAATTTGACACTAAATTGATATAGACCTCTGTGTCGTCCCAGGTGGCGGAAAGCAACCTTGAGGTGTGTTTCGAAATCACCGAGATTGCGTGAAAATACCGGACGCGGCATTAACATGGCAATGTTCTAAACGTAGTTCTATCTTCATCTCTGTCTTTAGCCAATGAAATAAAGTTTTATCATAGCAAACATCTAACCGTGATGTTTAAATAAAAAATTGTTTTTCACATTCGTAACATAACGGTAGATAATAAAAACCACCTTGAAGAGCGATATTATCCCATAGGTGTATTCGGGCCTCAGGAGGATAAATAACAGGAGAAAAAAAAATGGAGGACGTTTAAGATTCACCTTAAAGAGTAGAACGCGATAGCGTTATCGGGACCCGTTCGCATTGCATCGTTCGAAGTAGGCTTCATTCACTGCAACACTGAACGTGGGAAAGCCAGCTTACAAAGACCGAGCTTACACTGATTCCCTTAAAGTCGTCTCCACTTTTAAACAGAAATGCATTGCTGGAAAGACGTTTTTCCAGGGGCGATAAAAGTGGTCTTATATTGAAATGTGAAGGCCCTAGCACCTGTTTTATTATTTTAATAATTGTTTGCTGTTGCCCCGACACGCGCGCGTGTGCAAAATGAATCATCAGGCGAAGTCCCAATTTCATCTGCCTAGGATGCGAGCGCCATCTGGATATCATTTTCGCAAGTAAAGTACCCGAACGCGCGGCTGTAGGTCTGGTAGAAATGCTGGAAAAGGGGTTCGTGTTTGAGTTTCCTCGTAGTAGAATTAGGTTTTCTCGTACATTGAAATTACAATTTGACGCCGATTGGTAAACAATCCGACGGCGAATCCGACGCCGAATGGTATAGTCGTACTTTACCATTTTTCTGACGGATTTCACTGTGAGAAATTCAATTTTTGTTCTCCAAAGCCTTGCACCACGTGGAGGGCCTGCGCGGTCGGGGTGCTTGGGGATGATTTTTTCCGCCACCCGCCTACTTCGCACGCCGACTCCGGTTGCCGACGCCGGACTTTCTACGACACGGGGCCCTTAACGCTATCGCGTTAAAACTGAGCTGTTGCGCAGCGTTTGAGCTTGACACGTAGTGCGAAATTTTCTGTACTATGGAAACTTTGACGACGGTGGTGCACGCGTACATTTGTATCCAATGCGAGACCGGACGAAGACGACATTAGGCGCGTAGCAAACGAATTGTCGTTGAGAAAACGTCAGCTCTGGGAGACTGAGGACACTGCATTTATCGCAGATTGAGTTCACAGCTGCAGGAATATCTGAAGCAAGTATATGTATATTTTTAAAATGAAAATGTAGCTGCAAGAAAGCTAATATCGAAGCCTCAAAGACAGTAGCAGCTGGAAGGTGTTGAGATAAATCTATTTACTGCAGATGATTGACACGATACTTCAAGAGGCATACTCATATGCTAACTTAATGCGTGACGCTCTGTGGGGGAAATTGTGTTCCACATCCAGCGCCGTGTGCGTAGGTGGCGCTGCATAACATTCCAAAGGCTAGATCTATAGTGTACGTCCAACCAACGGCAAGTTGTCTTTTCAACCACTATACTATCTTTTCTTGATTTATTTCTGAATTTCAAATGAACAGTTCATTTCTACTATGGGTTCCATGGCTTCCTTATCCATTGGATTTACACAGTAGTTTTGTAATTTACGTGTGACCCATGACCTTTTATTTAAATCTGCAGGAAATACTGATGCTGCGAGCGGTGCAAAGAACGGAATAGGTGGTGTCCAAAACATGGCGTTTATGACGTATTTATGGTTCTGCGATTGCTTCTGTTGCTTGCATTTAGCAAGAACATGGCCTTCGAGATCGGCTTCTTTTACCAAGTAAAAGCTGTTGTTGGGGCGTGGACACCACCTATTCAAGCAATAAGAAGCATTATCTTTGTGCATTTCCCTTATTTTCTGTGCTCAAACAATAAAAGAACAATACAAGACGGCAGCCCAACCGCATTGCTTTTGCACAGTGCACTGAAGGAACAGGCACCGGCAAATTAGAATATAAGTGAACTGAGTGTTCAATCAATCAATCAAGTAATCAATCAATCAATCAATTCTTTATTGCATAGAGTATAACTACAATTAGGTATGAAATATATACAGAAGGAGGTCTGATAGTCAATGACTAGTGGCGAGACCTCCTGTTAATACTTATAACGGGAAAAAATGATTTGTTATTACAGCAAACGAAAAATTGGTGTATGCATGATCAAAATACGAGCATAAGTGCGTAATAACTAATTGATCTTGGCTAGTTTTAAGCGTGCTAACTCGGCACAATATTTCTTTTTTAAAGTAAAAGTCTTACCGGTAAGTAGAATGCTACAAAATGATCATTTCCACTGAAAGAGAAACGTTTCGTAATTATAAGGTATGTAGGCACAAGGGAAAGAATAAAGTGACTAATAACAGAAAGCGTATTTTGAGCCGTATTAGTAGTAGTAGTCGTAGTAGTAGTAGTAGAATACATTTATTCAGCCAAAAAGTTATAGGCCGAGCAGATCGACCGCCTGAGCGGCAAGTCTATGCTGTTCTTCCTCCCCTTCAGTGCCAAGCCAGTCGAACCAGGTGGTGATGGAAAGGGAAGGGTGAGGACAGGAATCCCATTGCTGAGCAGCCGGGCAGTAGAAAAGGCAATGAGATAGGCCCGCATATGTAGAGAATAGTTCGGCCAGCTGGGGTCGGTCGACAGCGATAGAGAAACAGATGGGAGGGGGTAACCAAAGCGTGCATTTGCATGTGCCGCAGAAGGCGAGCCACCAGGACAGGGAGTGATGGATGAGGGGGTGGGTAGAGGCGCTTGTCGAGACGGACCGTCTCAGTATATTACCCATCTACACTGCAAAAAAAAAAAAAAAAAAACAACGCCCTTTTAGCGAGACAGGAGGCTTCATACGCCAGAGAAGATGCACCAATGCAACACTGGTCTTGACAGCACCTTGAATTTACGGCAACATGGCTGCCGTTATGTCACGAATATTGACGGGGTCTGCTTAGGCCTAGTTAAAGTTATCAGTGAAGGTGGAGCGCGTTCTATTTTACGAGAAGCAAAGGATTAAATTAGCCAGTTTTATTAACTTTTGCAGAACTTGAGCGCCTGAAATCAAAAAAAAAAAAAAAAAAATTGAGCTCCAATCTACGCTGAGAGCGTGATTGGCCAGCGAAGTTGTGGTATCACCTGATAGGATAGACTTATGCGACAGACTTGGATGCTTGGGGCAGGAACCGCTGCGTCCCGCCCAAGGAGAGGTCCCGCCTAGTCTGTGCACGACGCCGTTGTGCGTACTGACGCTGCCGTTCCCGTCGCCGTTCATCGTGTTCCCGCTATTCTTCGGGAGTACTAACTATGCGTGGTCTTCCCATAGCGCTATCACATCACAGATGAAATCAGTTGCTAGGCGGGCTTTTCTTTTACCCCCAGTGTAGGCTAGCCAACCGGGCTCAGTCCTGGCTAACCTCTCTGCCTTTCATTAAATAATTTTCTCTCTCTCTCTCTCTCTCTCTCTACACGTGAAAGTGTAGTGACGTCCCTCTCCGATTCGTATGCTATGGAAGCTGCAGTTCACTCTTCCCGGCAACTGCAGCTTATGCAAATGTAATCTTTCCCGGCAAATGCATGCGGCGAACGCGACCTTCGCATTGTTCGAACACGCGTTCTCATCCACCATGTCATTGTGACACATGTTTTGTGCTTCTCTTGATTGAAACAAATACTGGGGTGTGCCTTGCATGCCTAATTCCAATGGAGGTAGGCACTTTCCGCTTCAATTCGTGAAGTGGTTTTCTGTCGACTGTTTTGTCGACGGAGACGAAGAAATCTGGGATCCGAGTCATATACAGCTTCACTGTAAAAAAACACGTTGAAATTTTGGACGTCGCGTAGACGTAATGACGCTGAGGTTTCATCGCGAAATTAAAAACAAAATATGCAACTTTGACCTTTCCTTTCTCTCTTCTAATCAACCCATTACGAGGAAACAAAGAAAAGTAATGTGTCGAAAGGATACTTTGTCAGCATAAACGTATCTAACATTTCTTTTTAGTGTCACACCTGAATGAGAAACTCCCTCAAAACGCATTTATGAAATAGTCATCTTAAGAAAGAAAATAAACGAGAAAAACGCTCTCCGAGAAAGGCACGGTGTTTAAGGGCTTCGCGGAGTGGGAACTTATGCTGGAAACGTGTCATGAAAGTTGTGTCTTTTTTATGACAAAAAAAGAAGAAATGCTGTGTCATGTTTGCACCAAAATGTCCGACTCACAAGGAGGAAGGGAAGCCCAAAAAAGAGAAAACCTACTTATTCGTCTATGCCTTTCAAATAACGTTAACGCAGGAGTACAGACACGATATCTCAAGAAGCCCTAAATGAAATACCGGTTAGCTGAAATGGAAACAAATAGTGGTACTGAATCCTTTTTTCCCCGGAATTTCGGGACATGGTCTTCGAAACTACACGTTTGTTAACTACACACAACATCGTTTCGACACACGTCACCAACATTTGCGGGCGCTTTTGAGTTTTCAACCCGAAGAGTGAACCTAAGTATTTTTCAAGGAACGCTGCAAGAGCACAGCGTTATAAAGAAGTCGGAAGCAGATAAACAAATCAGATACATAATTAGAAATAGTTATCTTGCGTTAAATATTTGTTTTTTCTTGTTGCTACAATTGACCAGAAGTACAAGTCAAACAGAAAAGCGCTTGACGCTGCGTTTAGGATGTCACTTGATAACGCTTTGTATAGATAACGAAAATGTAATTGCTAAGTCGCCATTTAATTACAACTGCACGAAGGACCGCGAACGTTGTGCACACGACACTTGCTGGGCACTATTCATACAGCACATTTCCTTTCTCTTTTTCGTATAATGTAAAAGCCAAAGGTCACTTCTTTTTTAACGTTGCCAACGCAAATAACATTCTACTTTAACTAAACGTTTTGCAATGTCAGAACTGTACGTAACTGCAGTTGCGGACAGTTACGTACAACACACACACACACACACACACACACACACACACACACACACACACACACACACACACACACACACACACACACACACACACACACACACACACACACACACACACACACACACACACACACACACACACACACACACACACACACACACCACACACACACACACACACACACACACACACACACACACACACACACACACACACACACACACACACACACACACACACACACACACACACACACACACACACACACACACACACACACACACACACACACACACACACACACACACACACACACACACACACACACACACACACACACACACTGAACGAAATACTGTGACCACCATGTTTTTTTTTCTTTGGGAATCTCAAGGAAAGTCGGACGAACCCTTTATGGCGCTAGCGGGGCCGGCATTGGGGTGAGACGTCGCAAGCGGCTTCAGTTTCAAGATGCCATTTCCATTTCAGAATATTCTTCGTTTGTTCAACATTGTTTATTGACTGTTACGGAATGGAAATACGTGAGGCTTGTGACCGAACATCCGTGTTTTCGGAAAAAGATGAGTGATTCGTTACCTTTGGAAAACAACGCCTGCTTGAAGCGTTTTGTTCGATCCATGTGAGAAAAAAGCGTGCTCCCATGTGTTCTAGGGTTTCCCTGTTTGTGTGCGTGCCTGAGTGCATGTGGGAAAATCGGCAGTACCGAATTCCTTCAACCTACAACTTATTGAGGCGTGCGATGAATTGAGGTTGGTTCTGGGGCACTCATGCTTTTAGGAGCGAAGCTCCTTATAGCGGCACCCGTTCCGTCCCCGTCGTCGTAGTAGTAGTGTGTAACCAGACTGAGAAAAATGAGAAAAAAAATTCCGAAGTTGTGTCCGTAGCGCGGAATCGAACCAGGGACCCCTCGCTTCCGAGCGCGCGGCGTTAGCCCACCACGCCACGAAGCTTTTTTTTTTTCTTACATGGTATTTATTGCATCATGTATATGCGAGAGAAATAGTATCTTCGGAAAACGTGCAAGCACCAGCCAACACATCTTATATTCATGGCCTAGAAATGGCCTAAATTCTCGTTAAGCTCACCCTACACGAACAAAACTATAAGCAGTTTTGTTCTTAAACAAGTGGCAAGTAACTTTGATCTTAAAAAGGTGGCAACGACAAGCAACGTAACAAGAGATGGTACCAGTCCGGTTGAAAATCTGTCAAGTCATATATGTCCTTCAAGTGACCAATCATTTGAGCGTAGTGAAATTTCGCCGAAACAACAGGTTCAGCGTTTCTGTCTAACATGCGCGTCTTCCATAAGCTGTGTAGTCCAATTAAGAAAAACATATCAAAAGGCACGTCTTCTCCGTGGGGTGCAATCAAGTATCGGATGGTATGGTGATTCAAAATGAAGTCTTTCTTGAGAGTTCTTTGGAGCACATCCCAAAACAATATTGCGTCTTTACAACTTATAAAGCAATGCTCTATAGTCTCAGGTACATCACAAAGGCGACAGTTCACAGTGGATACAAAAATTCCTTTTTTGTGCAACCAAGTTTTGACAGGTAATGTTTCACTGTGTAATTTAAAGAAAAACGTTTTTGTACATGGGGATAAAGGCATCTTGCGGACTCGTTTAAGTACGTCTTTCCCTGGCAAACTTGAGAATGTAGAACGGTAAAGTGGAGGTGGGAAAATCATTGATATCAAATCTTTGTATAGTTGTTTTCTGGACACTGCGTAGAGATACTCAGTAGAAAATCGAACCATGAGGAACTGCACAGCGAAATATACTTCATACATAAAACCCCACAAACAAGGTCTTTCAGAATATTGGGATGAAACTACCAGATTGGGTAATGCATTGAATAAGTTCACTTGTATGAATGATCGTAGTATCGGGTGTGAAGTATCTCGAAAAAAGAAGAAACGCCAAACAATCTGTCGCACATATAGATGCACTAGGCCAAGTCCGCCAGCACATACGGGTCGAAAGATATTATCTCGTCTCATAGGCTCAAAGGTGGAAGACCACACAAAAGTAGCAAATATTCTGTGAAATCGTTGAATATAAGTCCGGGCACAGTGAAGTATTTGCAGTACATAAAATATTTTTGTAGCCAGGAACAAGTTACAAGCCGCCGCCCTACCAAATATTGAAAGGCGGTGTGGCGTAAAGGTATCCGCATGGCGTTGAAGTGCCGGTACACGTTCCCGCCAGAAATGTGCACTAAGCTTATATGCATCAAAAGGTACACCAAGGTATTTAGGTGGCACGGTTGTCCATTCTATACCTGCATATTGGGTCGGCGTACATCCCCATAAACCAAACCAAAGACCTGAGCTTTTTGACCAATTTATCTGGGCACTAGAAGCCATACCAAATTTTTCAGTCAATGATAGCACCTTGTCAATGCTCGGTTTGTCTGAGCAGAAAAAGGCAAGATCATCTGCATAAGCCAATACTTTGAGTTCATTGCCCAAAATGTTAAAGCCATGAATGTCACTGCATTTTAGAATGCTTATACACAATGGCTCTAAATAAAGGGCAAATAGAAGTGGTGATAACGGACAACCCTGTTTTACAGAGGAAAGAATATACACCGGCTCGGACAGATTTCCATTAACAATTATATTGGTAGAACAGTTAGTGTAGCACATGCGAACACCGTTATAAACAACGGATCCAACATTGGCGTGTTCTAAAAGTTTGAAAAGGAACGTGTGGTTCACTCGGTCAAATGCTTTCGCTAAATCAATCTGAAGCAATGCAAAATGATCACAGTGGGACGAGCAGTACTGAAGAGCTGTTCGGACTAGATGCAAGTTTGTTTGTATGGAACGGCCTTTTAATCCGCAAGTCTGGTGAGGTCCAATAAGTAATGCCATTGCATACTGGAGTCGATTAGATAAGACTTTTGCATAAATTTTGTAGTCTACATTCGTCAGTGTAATGGGTCTATAGCATTCTACAAACCGCAATTTTTCTTTTTCACTACTTTTAGGGATTAAGATAATATGGCTTTTAGTAAAAGATTGTGGTAGGCAATCTTCATCAAAACTAGCAGTAAATATATTAAGTAAAACAGGGCTTAATATAAATTTAAAGGCTTTATAAAATTCTCCAGAGATTCCATCAGGACCTGGTGTTTTGGAAAGCGGTAACTGATCAATGGCAAGTTCTATTTCTTGTTGGGTAAATGGTCCACTAATCACAGATCCATCATCCTCTGAGAGAGGGTTAACTAGGGAGACGAAATGTGTCAGAATATCAGGATTTGGCGTATGAGCTGAGCTGAACAGCGTTGTATAATATCTTTGAAATTCTTTGATAATCTCTTCCGTTTTTGTCACAAGCACGCCATTAGAATATATATCTGAGATATGTTTTGAATTTGCATGCCGACGCTCATCAAGTAACGCCTGGCGCGTTGGTTCTTCCGAGTGCAAGGCACGGGTTGTACGAGCGCGAATGCGAGCACCTCTATAGCGTTCAGCATCGTATTTTTGAAGGTGGCTTTTAACAAGAGTGATTTCATTTATATATGTGCCAGGTGTTTCTGATTCCAGCTCATGAAGGTTATAAAGGCTTTGCCGCAACATTTTTTCTTCGCACTTTTTGACATACGACCTTATCGAGCTAATTTCGATTGCTATGTCTCGAATTTCCAGTTTGAACATTTCCCAGGCTGCAAATGAGTGTAAATTCTTAGAAAAGCAAGATGATAGCAATGAACGTACTCGAGATATGAATTCTTTATCGCTAATTAGGCTTACATTAAGCTTCCATAGTTTCCACTTTGGTTTGAAATTAGTGCGACCATTATCACCAAACCGGGCGATCACCATGCAGTGATCAGAGAATGAAATAGGCTGCACTTCACAGGAAATCCGGCAATTTAGGAGTGCTGAAGAGACATATATGCGATCCAGACGAGCATGGGAACAGCCTTGGAAATGTGTGTAGGAGTATGAACTCCTAGCATAAGACCAGGTATCAATGAGGCCAGCGTTATCAGTGATGCATGTTAGCACTTCAGCACTCCTATCGCGCCTGCTCACTGACTGAGCACGGTCAGATGGATTGCATACACAATTGAAGTCTCCCATGAGAACGACAGAACGATCGCAATCTAGCACGTTACCCATAGTTTCAAAAAACTTAACTCGATTAGCTTCATCACTGAAAGCATAAACATTAAGTAAACGCCACAGCACACCATGCAACTGAAAATCGCAACTTATGAAGCGGCCTTGGCTGTCGACGTTATAAATGAGATCAGAAAAAGGAAGAGTTCTCTTTAGAAACAAAAAACAACCCGCGGAAAGGCCAACAGAGTGTGATACGCAAACAAAGTAATCTGTGAGGAAAGGCTGCAGGGCATTGCCGGTCATCTCATCGCTCTCCAACTTTGTCTCCTGAATGGCGACAAAGTCAAAGCGGCCATGAGATAGTAATCGGCGCAGCTGTACCTGTTTCTGTCTAGATCTCAGCCCTCGTACATTCAAAGTTGCAAAGCTAAGCTGCTGTGACAGCGCCATGGTTACTGACAATTGTTTTAGGTATGTTGCATCGAGTTCGGTGACGCCTCTCGAGAGGTGACACCTGGGCTTCTGGACCTTGATCGTCGAGATCCTCCCAACTTCTTAGATGCTTTACGACGAGGTCCTTTCAAGGAAGAATCGCTGCCTTCCGTCGTATCCCCTGACTTTGTCTCGCACATCGCACGACGCTTTGCCACTGCACCAGAACCAGGCACACCTGCAGTAGGATGCTCGCTAGGCTGTGGCCCAGCGCCCTGCAGATCAAGCACAGGCACGGCAGAGGCACTCACATCACCACTTTCTTGCGGAGCAAGCGATGACACGGCAGAGGAACGCACATCACAACTTTCTTGTGGTGCCTGCGACGACACGATTGAGGCATCCACTACATCTTGCTGAGGACGGTGGGAGGACACTGTCTGCACAGCTTCAGACACGTCCTGTTGCGCTGGTGCATGATTTTGAAGCGCGGTTGATGTAACTCCGCTTACTTCCTGCTTAGGCAACGCTGATGTGCCTTCAGCCACATGGGATGTCGTTGATCCGGTTGCTCCTTCTGTTGACAAACCTCCTGTTGCGTCGAGGACTTCCGTCGCGTCCATGAGATGTTCTTGGACAACCTCATCAGGGGGACGCGTGCCATGCCGGAGCTTATCAGCATACGTCAAAGCGCATTCATCAGCTGAGTGCCCAAATCGGCGACAACTATCACAACGAGGCGTACGACATTGACGGCGTATGTGTCCCACTTTATTACAGCGAAGACACAGTGGTGGCCTTCCGGGGATTAAAACAAGACATTGTATGCCACATACTGTCAAAAGATGTGGCACCTCGCTGACAGAGACACCATCATTCAATGACAGCATGACGTCTCGGTTCAAAGTCCGCATGTCTTCCATGTCTGCGACTCTCCAATTTTCAAGCTTGATTGACGTAACTTTTCCATATAACTGAAGCGCTTCCCTTATATAGCCATCTTCTAAATGCTCAGGAAGCCATAGGAGCTTCATTTTCACGGCTTTTGGCTCGGGGTCTATCACCATGCAGCGTCGGTTTTTAACTAGGAGCTCCCCATGGTTCACAAGTGTTGTTTTTGCCACACTGGTTTTGCATGTCACCATCCAAACATGCGACATCTGAAACTGTCCGATAGAGCTGATCTCTTTAAGGTCAATGGCGTTCCGTAGAGTATCTCTGAAATCCTGGGCACGGTATGGACGTCCAGCAAGATCGGCATGAGGAAAGACGGAATTCGCAACAAGCTTACCCGTAGGTAGACGGGGAAGAACGGTCCGGTAACTATTACTACTGGCTGACGCCTGAGTAGTACCTCGGCCTAAGGCCGATTGATCCTTTTCGGCGGAGAGCATCAGAAAACACAGCCGTTCTAAACGGCGTCTGAAGCGCACATAGACACACGCACCACGATGGCAATAAATACCCAACATTAACGGAAGGCCGCGTTTCTAGCGCGTTTCTAACGCGTTTCTAACGCGTTTCTAACGCGTTTGTGCTAGCGCGTTACGGCCCGTGTAAGAAGCTGGTGTAAGACGCTGTGGCCTCTCCGCCTTACCTTCAACGCGTTTCGAACGCGCTGCCCAAGGCGGTGGCAAGTCAAGTTCAAGTCGAGGAGCGTTTATGAATACGGGGGGTATACTCTCTCAGCAGTCATGTGATGGCGTCGGCAAACGCGGTGCACGTTCCGGCATGTGTAAATGGCTGCGTAAGACGCTGTGGCCGCTCCCCCTTACTAGAGAGTACTGCACGTTTCTAACGCGTTTGTGCTAGCGTCCCCTTAAGCGGGAGATCCGATGATTCCCTCCGGAGCTTCGCCCACTCATCATCATTCACCCCGTGGATATGCTGTGATTTTTTTTTTTGCGCTATACAAGCAAACTTTAATGGTGGTGAAGGGCGATAGAACGAACACGATTGAGGGGCAATTGCAGCCGTCTTCGAACCTGGTCGTGCTTTTTTTCATTCTAAATAAAGTTTGTAATAAAGTAATCAACTTCAGTAATCAATCAATAAAGTAATCAATCATTCTGAGTAAAGACTGCAATAAAGTAATAAACACCAAGGTGCATTTCTTAATAGCCCGTATTTCAGTCCTGCTCGTAGCATGCGTTTGTTTCAGACATGTTCAGACAATTCAGACATGTGCGCGGGTTCCGTGATCTTTTTTTTTCCCGAAATAGAAGAACGTTATAACTTCTGTGCGCTAGATGGCATTCTCGGATGGTTCCATGTAATATTTATGCCCTGGTGCATGAGAAGCTTAACATATGTTGTCAAGCTAATACTCCCAGACTAGTGACACTTTAAATGAGTTTCCTCAACGGCAGTGAAAAAGCAGGTGTGAGACCATGACTCCACGATAGATTCGGAAACATCTATGTGATTTTGACATCACCACGTGATTTAGGGTGCCGTTGCAAAAGCGTCTACAGATGAAGTTACCGCAATTCAAGTTTTCATCAAACACAGCAAGTTTGACATGATGTCCTGCTTGACAATTGAATTTTAAATAAATGGTGATTTCTGTAGGCTGCAATATGGGGCATGCGATGTAGGCTCGTAAAACAACGATAGATGTGGAATATGCCGTTGGGGCCTAAATTCAATATCCTCAGCGAGTTGACAAGAAAAATGAGTTCCTGTTTCTGTGCGTTTATATACAAGCTTCCGAGATAAAGCTTCCCGGGCTTCTGATACTAATCTTACCTTGTGCCAAGCGCCAAGAAAGTAAAAAAAAAAAAAAAAATTCACATGCAAAGCCTTGGCGACTGCAAGGATATTATTAAAGCAAGACAGTGCGCGTAGGCCATAAAAACCTACGTAAGAAACGGAGGGAGGGGGGGGGTTCTCTATGCAAAGATATATAACGTGAAACCACTTTCGTTTAAAATTCTCTGCCGCAACTCTTCAACGTACAATGCCTTTAATTAATGAGGTCCACGTTATACAAGGCTGCATATGCGATTTTGTAAGATCCTGCTCAGTGGACATACCCCCAAGCAATCTAGGCTAGGTAACCTTTAGCCCGCGTCAACAAAGCTCGTTATCAGCAGAACATCAAGATTTTCATTCTCGCCTAATGCGGTGCGTTCTTACGTAAACCAGAAGGAGAACATTTTTTGCTTACATAAAGCTTCGTGTGTGAAGTACTAAGAAGCAGCTCACGTAATCCACTTTGTGGGCAAAGGTAATTAGTTACCATTTTCCATTAAGGAGCTACTTATGTGGAGCACTTCAAGCAACCGAATGACAAAGAAAAAAGCTCTTCATTAAGAAGAAGAAAAAAAGAACACCGACAACAATGCTTGTTAACTATGACGAAGCGTTATATCGTATAGCATGAGTATACTACGTTCGATGATTGCTTAAGCGAGGCTGACGTTATTTAAAGTTTTTTTTTGTTTATGTTTCGTGATAGATTATGAACTTACTTGAGCGAGTTATTCGATATAGTTTAAACGACAGCTCACGACGCTCGCGCACACAAGCTCACCTCTTTCTGCGGTAAGATGTCCATTGCAATAATAATAATAATTCATAAATACTCCACAATGGGCCATAACTTACAAATCCTTTAGTTTGGAAGTGATGTTTGCGATTGGTTGGCCACTTTCGCTAATGATATGCCCGCCATCCGGAGTGGCTTGACTTTGCTCTCTGACAAAAAAAAATGCAAGCCTGACAGTTTTTCGTGAATACGGGCCTTGATGCCGGAGGAAATCGGGAATGCGTGTTTTGTAACAAACAGCACACGAATACTTTACTAAAAAAAAAAAAACTGAAAGTAATGTACAGGCAAATCACCGATTTGTCACCATACAGTGGTGTAATGCACTGTCACGTTACAGCGATAGCAGTTCTCTTGTTGCGTGTATTGCTATCGTTCTCTTCTAGGCCGACGACTAAATGGAGGCCGAAAATTTGTGACACACTGTCGGAAAAAAGCTGGAAGAACAGGGGTAACGTGATTCAGGCCGAGTGGTAGAAGCTTCTACAGATGGACTTGCATTTCCCAAACGCATCCTTCTTATTCTTTCGTGTGGCAATTTTAACGCGTCAGCAGAGTGATACCACGTGATACCGCATGACGAAACGTCACTCTACTAACAATCCATGGATGACAAGACCACTTGTTACAAAGATAGGCCCTCCTATCGAAACATGGGCAAGCCTATCGGAGGCTCTTCACTCATGTCTATCCAACTTTTATTTTCTATAGATACTCGAGTTTTCGCCCGTGAGGGGAACCAGCGCCAATTTCAGCGAAGTGATTATCTATAACGCCAAAAATAATCCAGAAGACACCAAAAACGCAGTTGTGGCCTTTATCGAGCTCACATTGGTCGGTGCCCCGGATCTCGAAAATTAACTGTTCGTAACTTTAGCGCCTTGCAATGGGCTTGACAGGGGGCTCTCAAGCGCTGGCTGAGAATCACATAAATAGCTTATATTCTCCAGCACAAAAACACCTTTTCTTTCTCGCTAAGCCATACGTCGCACCAGGAACTCCCACAGCTATTGGCCATGGTCTCGAAAAGAACTGTGTGATTAGGTGTCGTTTGTTCACTGCGTTACACTGTGGTGTAGACATTACAGTGGGATGGGAAGGCGCGAAATACATTGTTCCTGCCCGGCAGCAATAAGATATGTGTGTCTGGGTGTGTTTGTCTGGGTGCGCGCGTTTGATTTAAGCGTATACAGTGGATTCTGTAGTGCTAACAACGGGGAGAGGATGAACCTAAATTAATTTAGGTGGAGGACATGCTTTTGAATAATGTCGTCGTAACAAAAAGCAGTCTTTACACTTTTGGTGACCTCTTCTAAAGTGTTTATTAGCGTGCCCTATTAGTTCCTGCTCTCCGAGAGCGTAATGCGTTGGCGGCTTTCTCAACACATCGTCGAACACGTTGCAAAAATAGCAGGCATGATGAGTTAGTAGCAATGTCGCTATAATGGTCGCCACGGAACGGTAAGCTTCCGCGCTTGACTCTCTCAACGACCTGGCTTCGTGCATGGTCTATTTGCTCCGATTTATTTCCCGTCCAACAGCAGCTCCGAGTCAGCAATGTGAATTTGCGCGAGCGGGTCCTTGCGTTCGCACTAGCTGCACGTCCTTGCTAAAGCAACTTGATGACGCAACTTCGTGATCTGAAGCCTGTGGCCGTATAAAATGCACATATTAAGCGAAGCTTTATAGGCTCACAAGTTTCGGCAGTGATGGGGGTGGTGGTGGTGGTGGTGGTGGTGGTGATGGTGTCATGCTGAATAGTGGACCGATCCTGGTGATAGTGCAGAAAGGGTCCATGAAAGGGGCACATACCAAGGACAAAAAAGGAAAGAGAGAGAGAAGGAGAAAGAAAAAGAAAGAAAGAAAGAAAGAGAGAAAGTGTGAGAGAGAGAAAGAAAGAGACAAAGAACGAGGGAGAGAGAAAGAAAGAAAATCACCCGCCCTTCCCCGGTCGAGAAAATGGGAGTAAGCGAAGGTTGTGTGTGTACTTGACCTACTACTTTCCCTTCCCTTTCGCGGTACTTTTCGCTCCCTTTCCTTCTACTTTTGTTTCCCTTTCGTGCAACTTATCCTTTCGTTGCGTTGTAAGTTTCCTTCCCTCGATCGATGCATACTTTTAATAAATGTTTGTTTTATTACCGTGACATGTCGTCAACCTTACGTTACCCTGACGAAGGTCGGATACACACACGACAAGCTTCGCTTACCGCCATTTTCTCGACAGGGGAAGGGATGGTGATTTTCGGTGAAATACATCAGCGAATTTCCTGTCGATCATCTGGTTCATGCTATATATACTTGCCCAATTTCCCCAGGAACAAATGGACAAGAGACAGTCTGGCAGCCTGGTCGTGCGGGGCCGTTTTGCAAGACAGCCCGCAGTGAAAAGTCAGCGGAGAGAAGAATCGAGCAAAACTTACAAATCATTGGAGGAAATTGCAGAGTATCTGTGGAGTTTGAAGAAGATTGACACAACATTGATCGACATTTGGAAATATTAGGAACGGTGAAACAAAATTCGCACACTCCTGCATTGAATTCAAGGACTTCATTAAACCTTTATTATGATATTACGTGAAGTCGCAGTAAAAAGTATTTAAACTGCAAGGAATCAGTCCAGTCTTGATGGTCGTTTTAGCTAATGACCTTTTACCGAGGATGCTTGAGGAGGCTACGCACTCCACGGACGTGTTTGTAGTGTTAGAAACGGGGACCTTGTAAATTAAAAGAGCTGAAGATAATCTACTTTAGCATACATTGCGGCACACGTTAATTATTACTGTCTGCTGAATTCTTAGTACAAATTTGTATACTCGGAAGGGCTAATGTTAGTCATTATTGTAGCTCCATTAGGTAGGTTTTCTTTTTTCAGCGGCAGCTTTGTAAATTGCGCCCCGTTCATTAACGGGGCTGAGAAACGAGCATTTCGCGTTTCGCTGCTGCTGAAAAGGACGTTGAAAAAAAAATTACGGAGCTTTTTTTTTTGTTATTGATAGCAAAGCTTAATTTTTACACGGCTCTTAGGTCATGTCGCAGAAAACTGTTATGCTCGTGAAGTTTTGAAGTTTCAAAAACTTCAGACGCGTTGCTAACGGTTTCCAGGGTGTGCATGGACAAGGGATTAAAAAATGTAGCCATGGCAACGAGGAAGCAAGAAGCTAAAAAATCATGAGGCATTCCACTCTGTGAAAGCGGATGACCAGCGAAGCTCTTTGGCACACGACGGAGAGCGCACGACTTGCGTCGTCTTGCATGGCGAGTCGCTTGCGGCTGGCCTCTCGGGAACGATCTTCACCGGTGTTAGCCGTCTGTCGCCGCCTATTCTCGCATCTTTTCTCGCCGTCGCTATTCGTAGGCGCGCTGCTCCTCGGGAATGCGCACTACACGCGGCCTCTTCATTACGGCGAGAGAAGTGAAATCCAAAATGGAGAACGGCAGCTTGTCTTGCCGACAACGCACGACGCTGCCGCCGCCCCGGGAGAGCGGAACGAAACTAGGCACGTACGAACTTGGAACGACGACAAAGAGAGGGCGGTGTGAACGTAGACACGGTAGACGCGGCCCGCAAAGCCGTAAATCTTTGAGGAACGCATATTATCTGCCAGAGAGTCTACTTATTTTGAAAATGGTGTCTGTTGCTAACTAATTTACAAAAAATGCATATCCAAGTGCTGAGAAGTACAAGTTTTTGCTTAGAATGAAACGATTTTGCTTCTAATTCGGGAGCTGAGTTCTTGCACGCGCAGATCTGATGACGGACATGAAAAATGCATAGAACCCTAACCAAAGACAGCTTCGCTGCAAAACAAATCTTGTTCGCTCAGAACGTATGCGATAACTGCACCTGTTCGCAGATAATCCGTAAGCCAAAATGAAGAAGGCGGCAGTTTTTAACGCTTGTACATTTCTTGTTTCCCTTTAGGCATCGAGAAACGGCCTTATCTTGTGCGCATAGCTAAGGCAATGAAATAGTAACTATATTTTCTCTACTCCTCAGTTCCCAACCTACCCGATATTTTATACCTCATGATAAACTAGGGCATTGAGCTGCCGAGCGCCGTGCGGTCGGTGTAAACTAACGCCGCGACAACTGCATATCAAGGTGAATAACATATCCGCTAATTGAAGTTATAATGAGGATAACTTTGCTACAGTCTTCGCCCCTTGCTGCATTTACCCTAAACTCAGGCAATGGTTATTGCATTACATTTGTTCTAAGCAACAAGCTAAACAAAGCGCCCTAGCTAGATTAGACCCCCGTTCCAGTTTCATGGGGATATCCTTACAATTGTTTCAGGATGAGAGGAGTACTTATCGACAAGATTCTGCAAATGTTAGTTTTTTTTTCACCGTTCGTCGCATTTATTGGCGCTGCTTGAAAGAAAAGAAACCTGAAAGAAACAATTCTGCAGTGATTGCTTCGATGCACCTATTTCGAGTTAGCATTTAGATCAAAATCTGATAAGTGCAAAGTGTAGAAAATGGACAAGGCCAATTTGGCGAATGTTCATGCTCAGTATCAATAATTACTTCAGTAGATTCTAAGCCTGCTACTTCTTGGCAGGTAGTGACGACCCCTAGAACAATGTGGACTTGCTTGCTGTGTACCGGTTCAGCGTGCAATATGCGGCCACAGAAAAATAAGGATTACCGGTTATTTCTCTGTATTAGCCTCGAATTTACGTCTGTTGGCTAATAAAGGGTATCGTGGTACAGCATATTCGATGCAACCCCCCCCCCCCCCCCCCCTTCGTTATACATACACACACAGCGGAGAGAGAGAAAGCGAGGCACGTTTGTTTCGGTTGGCGTGGCTTTTCCGTGGGTTCATTCGCGCCTGATTACGATGGGATCACGCTAATTTCTAATTTCTAATTTAACTCGCCCAATTTTAAAGCGTAGGTTTCTGGGCGAATGGTTCCGTATTTGCTGACCATTGCTGCTGCAGATTACACATGACAGCACTCATGACACACTCATGACAGCAAACATGACACCGCACACGACGGCACTCGTATAATGAATCGACCTGTGTGCATCCCCATCTATACCAACCGTGTAGATGCGCGCTGCCCCGCGCTTTGTATTTCACGCAGTTTTACCTAGCGAACGAACAATCGATAACTAAAAGTCCCCAATGCTACAAAGCATTCTCTCATTGTATAACTATTGCCTGGAATGAGCGCTCAAATTTGATCACGGATTTCAGGAATTAGCTGCTTTTAATTTCTTGATGATGATGAATGTAGTGTTTTGTGGCGCAAGGGCCAAGTATGGCCAGGCCCGTGTTAATGAGTTCGAATTGGAACGACGAATTAGTAGTGGTGGATATGACGTGGCTGTAAGGGGGCCTAAAAATAGTCGCTGTAAAATGCGTGAAATATACATGTAATGCGATTATGGCAATGACTAATGACGTGTGCTATGAACGTGAAATATGCATTGCGAATAAATGTTACAATATATAAAATATATCAGATGCGAAACTTGGCGCGAAGCACTACTGCTTAAACAGAGCCTTTGAAACAAGGACATGGAGGCATGGGCTATGCTAAACACTATCACAGCGGCATCCTCTGGCGAGAGGGTGTGCTACGAATTTCTCGGGCTAATTACATGTAATACGTACGACGTCATTCAAGAACTCTGGAACTGCGTTGGTGTTAAAAAACGGTTCTGCTCCAAGAAACATAATGGGATGGAGAGGGACACGAGGAAAATGTTTCTTTCTCTCTGTTTTGGCTTCTCGACACTAGGAGGACGTGGAGGACGGTCAGCCTCTCACATCTACCACAGGTTGGTGGTTCTTCGCCAGTCAGCAAAAAACTGAGGGTGCCGTATGTGTGTCCTATTCTGAGACGACAGAATAGGACATCCGTTCGTCGTGTTTTCCTTGCAGAGGGCCTAAAACCTAACTGTGGCTTAATCGAGTGAAGCCTATTATTTCTTTAAACGTCGGTCAAGCGTTGCCAGTGGCTTCGCAGTTTCTTTCGGAAGAAAGGTTTCAAATCTAATGCAGGAACAGCAGCTGTACGATTAACAGCGTGCGATGTAGCTGACGTGGCCATTTGGTCTGCTAGCACATTACCCTTAATGCCTCTATGGCCCCGCACCCAGCATATAATGACACGCTGGTTAGATATATACGCTCTGCATAGAGCGGAGTACAGCTCAATGAGTACAGGACTTTTGTATTTAGAGAGTGTCTTCAAGGCTTTTACGACACTTTGGGAGTCTGTAAATATAATAGTTTTTTGAAGTTTGGATTTCTTTGTATGCTTTACGGCTGACAAAAGTGCATAGGCCTCAGCCGTAAAGATACTTTTTTCCGGGTGGAGTACACCGGATTCCAAGAAGGATGGGCCAACGGCTGCATAAGACACACCTCGGCATGTGACTTAGAACCGTCTGTGTAAAACTCTGTGCACGAGTAGTTAGACTGGAGTTCTAGGAAATGCATTCTAATGCGTGCCTCTGGCGTGCATTTTGTGATCTCTACAAACGATGGGTCACACTATGAGCTGCGACTGCCACGGCGGTAACAGTTCAGCCGGAATCATAGGACACTGTTCAAGCACTGGAACACCCATTTCCTCACTAAGGTTCCTTACACGCAGAGAGAGCGGCTTTCTCGCTTTTCTTTCGTTTCTTTTTTCTTTTAAATGTGATGCACTAAGACGTGAGTGCTGACAAATGTGTCATATAATCAACTGCCCCCAAGGGTGCCACTCAAATGTTAATTAACGCATTTTTGTGTATTAGATTTTACGAGATTACGTTTATAGCCTCAAAGTATGTCCGCCCCGCATAGCAACTCTGCAATAACGTCACGTTGGCTACGCTCATAGCTTTGTTTTTACAACCATCTCCATATGCTTACAACAACCTCTGCAGATATATTAACTAGACACGACACTGTGCGCACTGATGCTGCAACTTGACGGCAGTCATCATAACTATACAGGCATGACTAGTCTGGTCATCAGACGTTCATCAGGCGCATGCATGCCCTCATAAGCCCAAGCCCGCGAACCTAAGTTGTTCCGCGGCTGTCGTCCAAATCGTTTATTGCATGCTGGGATAGCAGCTCGTGCAGCCCTAAGTCAACCATCCGTATTATCACGACCGCATTATTGAGACTCTGGAGAACAAAGATTGCGTACAAGAAGCCCTGTTGCAGTGAGGCTGAACAAAACGCAGGAGAAGGGAGCAACCGCTGTGTATAGAAAAACACGGTATCACGAAGGTCGTTCTTTCAGCTTACCTTACGTTGCTTTCACGTTCCCTCGTAATGAAGGAAACGCAGGTCGACGAAGCAAATATTGTGCCTCCTAGCTGGCGCGCTTACTCGAACGAATAAGATGGTTATGCGTCGACAATGGGCCATAAATAGTCCACAATGGGCCATAACTTACAAATCCTTTAGTTTGGAAGTGATGTTTGCGATTGGTTGGCCACTTTCGCTAATGATATGCCCGCCATCCGGAGTGGCTTCACTTTGCTCTCTGACAAAAAAAAAAAAAATGCAAGCCTGACAGTTTTTCGTGAATACGGGCCTTGATGCCGGAGGAAATCGGGAATGCGTGTTTCGTAACAAACAGCACACGAATACTTTACTAAAAAAAAAAAAAAAAAAAAAAAAACTGAAAGTAATGTACAGGCAAATCACCGATTTGTCACCATACAGTGGTGTAATGCACTGTCACGTTACAGCGATAGCAGTTCTCTTTTTGCGTGTATTGCTATCGTTCTCTTCTAGGCCGACGGCTAAATGGAGGCCGAAAATTTCTGACACACTGTCGGAAAAAAAGCTGGAAGAACAGGGGTAACGTGATTCAGGTCGAGTGGTAGAAGCTTCTACAGATGGATTTGCATTTCCCAAACGCATCCTTCTTATTCTTGGTGTGGCAATTTTAACGCGTCAGCAGAGTGATCCCACGTGATACCGCATGACGAAACGTCACTCTACTAACTAACAATCCATGGATGACAAGACCACTTGTTACAAAGATAGGCCCTCCTATCGAAACATGGGCAAGCCTATCGGAGGCTCTTCACTCTTGTCTATCCAACTTTTATTTTCTATAGATACTCGAGTTTTCGCCCGTGAGGGAAACCAGCGCCAATTTCAAGGAAGTGATTATCTACAACGCCAAAAATAATCCAGAAGACACCAAAAACGTAGTTGTGGCCTTTATCGAGCTCACATTGGTGGGTGCCCCGGATCTCGAAAATTAACTGTTCGTAACTTCAGCGCCTTGCAATGGGCTTGACAGGGCGCTCTCAAGCGCTGGCTGAGAATCACATAAATAGCTTATTTTCTCCAGCACAAAAACACCTTTTCTTTCTTGCTAAGCCATACGTCGCAGCAGGAACTCCCACAGCTATTGGCCATGGTCTCGAAAAGAACTGTGTGATTAGGTGTCGTTTGTTCACTGCGTTACACTGTGGTGTAGACATTACAGTGGGATGGGAAGGCGCGAAATACATTGTTCCTGCCCGGCAGCAATAAGATATGTGTGTCTGGGTGCGTGCGTTTGATTTAAGCGTATACAGTGGATTCTGTAGTGCTAACAACGGGGAGAGGATGAACCTAAATTAATTTAGGTGGAGGACATGCTTTTGAATAATGTCGTCGTAACAAAAAGCAGTCTTTACACTTTTGGTGACCTCTTCTAAAGTGTTTATTAGCGTGCCCTATTAGTTCCTGCTTTCCGAGAGCGTAATGCGTTGGCGGCTTTCTCAACACATCGTCGAACACGTTGCAAAAATAGCAGGCATGATGAGTTAGTAGCAATGTCGCTATAATGGTCGGCACGGAACGGTAAGCTTCCGCGCTTGACTCTCTCAACGACCTGGCTTCGTGCATGGTCTATTTGCTCCGATTTATTTCCCGTCCAACAGCAGCTCCGAGTCAGCAATGTGAATTTTGCGCGAGCGGGTCGTTGCGTTCCCCCTAGCTGCACGTCCTTGCTAAAGCAACTTGATGACGCAACTTCGTGATCTGAAGCCTGTGGCCGTATAAAATGCACATATTAAGCGAAGCTTTATAGGCTCACAAGTTTCGGCAGTGATGGGGGTGGTGGTGGTGGTGTCATGCTGAATAGTGGACCGATCCTGGTGATAGTGCAGAAAGGGTCCATGAAAGGGGCACATACCAAGAACAAAAAAGGAAAGAGAGAGAGAAGGAGAAAGAAAAAGAAAGAAAGAAAGAGAGAAAGTGTGAGAGAGAGAAAGAAAGAGACAAAGAACGAGGGAGAGAGAAAGAAAGAAAATCACCCGCCCTTCCCCGGTCGAGAAAATGGGAGTAAGCGAAGGTTGTGTGTGTACTTGACCTACTACTTTCCCTTCCCTTTCGCGGTACTTTTCGCTCCCTTTCCTTCTACTTTTGTTTCCCTTTCGTGCAACTTATCCTTTCGTTGCGTTGTAAGTTTCCTTCCCTCGATCGATGCATACTTTTAATAAATGTTTGTTTTATTACCGTGACATGTCGTCAACCTTACGTTACCCTGACGAAGGTCGGATACACACACGACAAGCTTCGCTTACCGCCATTTTCTCGACAGGGGAAGGGATGGTGATTTTCGGTGAAATACATCAGCGAATTTCCTGTCGATCATCTGGTTCATGCTATATATACTTGCCCAATTTCCCCAGGAACAAATGGACAAGAGACAGTCTGGCAGCCTGGTCGTGCGGGGCCGTTTTGCAAGACAGCCCGCAGTGAAAAGTCAGCGGAGAGAAGAATCGAGCAAAACTTACAAATCATTGGAGGAAATTGCAGAGTATCTGTGGAGTTTGAAGAAGATTGACACAACATTGATCGACATTTGGAAATATTAGGAACGGTGAAACAAAATTCGCACACTCCTGCATTGAATTCAAGGGCTTCATTAAACCTTTATTATGATATTACGTGAAGTCGCAGTAAAAAGTATTTAAACTGCAAGGAATTAGTCCAGTCTTGATGGTCGTTTTAGCTAATTACTTTTACCGAGGATGCTTGAGGAGGCTACGCACTCCACGGACGTGTTTGTAGTGTTAGAAACGGGGACCTTGTAAATTAAAAGAGCTGAAGATAATCTACTTTAGCATACATTGCGGCACACGTTAATTATTACTGTCTGCTGAATTCTTAGTACAAATTTGTATACTCGGAAGGGCTAATGTTAGTCATTATTGTAGCTCCATTAGGTAGGTTTTTTTTTTCAGCGGCAGCTTTGTAAATTGCGCCCCGTTCATTAACGGGGCTGAGAAACGAGCATTTCGCGTTTCGCTGCTGCTGAACAGGACGTTGAAAAAAAAAGATTACGGAGCTTTTTTTTTTGTGATTGATAGCAAAGCTTAATTTTTACACGGCTCTTAGGTCATGTTGTAGAAAACTGTTATGCTCGTGAAGTTTTGAAGTTTCAAAAACATCAGACGCGTTGCTAAGGGTTTCCAGGGTGTGCATGGACAAAGGATTAAAAAATGTAGCCATGGCAACGAGGAAGCAAGAAGCTAAAAAATCATGAGGCATTCCACTCTGTGAAGGCGGATGACCAGCGAAGCTCTTTGGCACACGACGGAGAGCGCACGACTTGCGTCGTCTTGCATGGCGAGTCGCTTGCGGCTGGCCTCTCGGGAACGATCTTCACCGGTGTTAGCCGTCTGTCGCCGCCTATTCTCGCATCTTTTCTCGCCGTCGCTATTCGTAGGCGCGCTGCTCCACGGGAATGCGCACTACACGCGGCCTCTTCATTACGACGAGAGAAGTGAAATCCAAAATGGAGAACGGCAGCTTGTCTTGCCGACAACGCACGACGCTGCCGCCGCCCCGGGAGAGCGGAACGAAACTAGGCACGTACGAACTTGGAACGACGACAAAGAGAGGGCGGTGTGAACGTAGACACGGTAGACGCGGCCCGCAAAGCCGTAAATCTTTGAGAAACGCATATTATCTACCAGAGAGTCTACTGATTTTGAAAATGGTGTCTATTGCTAACTAATTTACTAAAAATGCATATCCAAGTGCTGAGAAGTACAAGTTTTTGCTTAGAATGAAACGATTTTGCTTCTAATTCGGGAGCTGAGTTCTTGCACGCGCAGATCTGATGACGGACATGAAAAATGCATGGAACCCTAACCATAGACAGCTTCGCTGCGAAACAAATCTTGTTCGCTCAGAACGTATGCGATAACTGCACCTGTTCGCAGATAATCCGTAAGCCAAAATGAAGAAGGCGGCAGTTTTTAACGTTTGTACATTTCTTGTTTCTCTTTAGGCATCGAGAAACGGCCTTATCTTGTGCATAGCTAAGGCAATGAAATAGTAACTATATTTTCTCTACTGCTCAGTTCCCAACCTACTCGATATTTTATACCTCATGATAAACTAGGGCATTGAGCTGCCGAGCGCCGTGCGGTCGGTGTAAACTAACGCCGCGACAACTGCATATCAAGGTGAATAACATATCCGCTAATTGAAGTTATAATGAGGATAACTTTGCTACAGTCTTCGCCCCTTGCTGCATTTACCCTAAACTCAGGCAATGGTTATTGCATTACATTTGTTCTAAGCAACAAGCTAAACAAAGCGCCCTAGATTAGACCCCCGTTCCAGTTTCATGGGGATATCCTTACAATTGTCGTTTCAGGATGAGAGGAGTACTTATCGACAAGATTCTGCAAATGTTAGTTTTTTTTTTTCACCGTTCGTCGCATTTATTGGCGCTGCTTGAAAGAAAAGAAACCTGAAAGAAACAATTCTGCAGTGATTGCTTCGATGTACCTATTTCGAGTTAGCATTTAGATCAAAATCTGATAAGCGCAAAGTGTAGAAAATGGACAAGGCCAATTTGGCGAATGTTCATGCTCAGTATCAATAATTACTCCAGTAGATTCTAAGCCTGCTACTTCTTGGCAGGTAGTGACGACCCTTAGAACAATGTGGACTTGCTTGCTGTGTACCGGTTCAGCATGCAAGATGCTGCCACAGAAAAATAAGGATTACCGGTGATTTCTCAGTATTAGCCTCGAATTTACGTGTGTTGGCTAATAAAGGGTAAGCAAGGGTATCGTGGTACAGCAGATTCGATGCAAATCTCCCCCTCATACACACACACACAGCGGAGAGAGAGAAAGCGAGGCACGTTTGTTTCGGTTGGCGTGGCTCTTCCGTGCGTTCATTCGCGCCTGATTACGATGGGATCACGCTAATTTTTAAACTCGCCCAATTTTAAAGCGTAGGTTTCTGGGCGAATGGTTTCGTATTTGCTGACCATTGCTGCTGCAGATTACACATGACAGCACTCATGACACACTCATGACAGCACTCATGACAGCAAACATGACACCGCACACGACGGCACTCGTATAAAGAATCGACCTGCATGCAGCCCCATCTTTACCAACCGTGTAGATGCGCGCTGGCGGGCTTTGTATTTCGCGCAGTTTTACCTAGCGAACCAACAATCGATAACTAAAAGTCCTCAATGCTACAAAGCATTCTCTCATTGTATGACTATTGCCTGGTATGAGCGCTCAAATTTGATGACGGATTTAAGGAATTAGCTGCTTTTAATTTCTTGATTCCAGCAGTCATAGATGCATTGCGTAATCAAGGAGTACAGGAGGCATACGTGAATATCTTAGCAAACATCTACAAGGATTCCACAGCTTCCTTGGTTCTCCACAAGAAAAGTAGAAAGTTACCTATCAAGAAAGGGGTCAGGCAAGGAGACACAATCTCTCCAATGCTATTCACTGCATGCTTAGAAGAAGTATTCAAGCTCTTAGACTGGGAAGGCTTAGGAGTGAGGATCAACGGCGAATATCTCAGCAACCTTCGATTTGCAGATGACATTGTCCTATTCAGTAACAATGGAGACGAATTACAACAAATGATTGAGGACCTTAATCGAGAAAGTGTAAGAATTGGGTTGAAGATGAATATGCAGAAGACAAAGATAATGTTCAATAGCCTGGCAAGGGAACAAGAATTCAGAATCGCCAGTCAGCCTCTAGAGTCTGTAAAGAAGTACGTGTATCTAGGTCAATTACTCACAGGGGACCCTGATCACGAGAAAGAAATTTACAGAAGTATAAAATTGGGTTGGAGTGCATACGGCAGGCATTACCAAATCCTGACTGGGACCTTACCACTGTCGTTGAAAAGAAAAGTGTACAATCATTGCATTCTACCGGTACTAACATATGGGGCAGAAACTTGGAGGTTAACAAAGAAGCTCGACAACAAGTTAAGGACCGCTCAAAGAGCGATGGAACGAAAAATCTTAGGACTAACGTTAAGAGACAGGAAGAGAGCGGTGTGGATCAGAGAACAAACGGGGATAGCCGATATTCTAGTGGACATTAAGCGGAAGAAATGGAGCTGGGCAGGCCATGTAATGCGTATGATGGATAACCGGTGGACCATTAGGGTTACAGAATGGATACCAAGAGAAGGGAAGCGCAGTCGAGGTCGGCAGAAGACCAGATGGGATGATGAAGTTCGGAAATTTGCAGGCGCAAGTTGGAATACGCTAGCGCAAGACAGAGGTAATTGGAGATCGCAGGGAGAGGCCTTCGTCCTGCAGTGGACATAAAATATAGGCTGATGATGATGATGATGATGATGATGATGATGAATTTCTTGATTTATGATGAATGTGGTGTTTTGTGGCACAAGGGCCAAGTATGGCCAAAGAGCGCCAGGCCCGTGCTAATGAGATCGAATCGGAACGACGAAATATTAGTCGTAGATATGACGTGGCTGTAAGGGGGCCTAAATATAGTCGCTGTAAAATACGTGAAATCTACATGTAATGCGATTATGGCAATGACTAATGACGTGTGCTATGAACATGAAATATGCAGTGCGAATAAATGTTACAATATATAAAATATATCGGATGCGAAACTTGGCGC
Organism: Dermacentor silvarum; assembly: GCF_013339745.2. Classification (NCBI taxonomy): domain Eukaryota; kingdom Metazoa; phylum Arthropoda; class Arachnida; order Ixodida; family Ixodidae; genus Dermacentor; species Dermacentor silvarum. Next base: position 28,959,623 of record NC_051162.1, on the reverse strand, counting down.
GAAGCACTACTGCTTAAACAGAGCCCTTGAAACAAGGACATGGAGGCATAGGCTATACTAAACACTATCGCAGCGGCATCTTCTGGCGAGAGGGTGTGCTACGAATTTCTCGGGCTAATTACGTGTAATACGTACGACGTCATTCAAGAACTCTGGAACTGCGTTGGTGTTAAAAAACGGTTCTGCTCCAAGAAACATAATGGGATGGAGAGGGACATGAGGAAAATGTTTCTTTCTCTCTGTTTTGGCTTCTCGACACTAGGAGGACGTGTAGGACGGTCAGCCTCTCACATCTACCACATGTTGGTGGTTCATCGCCAGTCAGCAAAAAACTGAGGGTGCCATATGTGTGTCCTATTCTGAGACGACAGAATAGGACATCCGTTCGTCGTGTTTTCCTTGCAGAGGGCCTGAAACCTAACTATGGCTTAATCGAGTGAAGCTTATTATTTCTTAAAGCGTCGGTCAAGCGTTGCCAGTGGCTTCGCAGTTTCTTTCGGAAGAAAGGTTTCAAATCTGTTGCAGGAACAGCAGCTGTAGGATTAACAGCGTGCGATGTAGCTGACGTGGCCATTTGGTCTGCTAGCACATTATCCTTAATGCCTCTATGGCCCCGCACCCAGCATATAATGACACGCTGGTTAGATATATACGCTCTGCATAGAGCGGAGTACAGCTCAATGAGTACAGGACTTTTGTATTTAGAGAGTGTCTTCAAGGCTTTTACGACACTTTGGGAGTCTGTAAATATAATAGTTTTTTGAAGTTTGGATTTCTTTATATGCTTTACGGCTGACAAAAGTGCATAGGCCTCAGCCGTAAAGATACTTGTTTCCGGGTGGAGTACACCGGATTCCAAGAAGGATGGGCCAACGGCTGCATAAGACACACCTCGGCATGTGACTTAGAAGCGTCTGTGTAAAACTCTGTGCACGAGTAGTTGGACTGGAGTTCTAGGAAATGCATTCTAATGCGTGCCTCTGGCGCGCGTTTCCTGACCTCTACAAACAATGGGTCACACTATGAGCTGCGACTGCCACGGCCGTAACAGTTCAGCAGGAATCATAGGACACTGTTCAAGCACTGGAACACCCATTTCATCACTAAGGTTCCTTACACGCAAAGAGAGCGGCTTTCTCGCTTTTCTTTCGTTTCTTTCTTCCTTTAAATGTGATACACTAAGATGTGAATGCTGACAAATGTGTCATATAATCAACTGCCCCCAAGGGTGCCACTCAAATGTTAATTAACGCATTTTTGTGTATTAGATTTTACGAGATTACGTTTATAGCCTGAAAGTATGTCCGCCCCGCATAGCAACTCTGCAATAACGTCACGTTGGCTACGCTCATAACTTTGTTTTTATAACCATCTCCATATGCTTACAACAACCGCTGCTGATATATTAACTAGACACGACACTGTGCGCGCTGATGCTGCTGCAACTAGACAGCAGCCATCATAACTATACAGGCACGACTAGTCTGGTCATCAGACGTTCATCAGGCGCATGCATGCCCTCATAAGCCCAAGCCCGTGAACCTAACTTCTTCCGCGGCTATCGTCCAAATTGTTTATTGCATGCTGGGATATAGCAGCTCGTGGAGCCCTAAGTCAGCCATCCGTATTATCACGACCGCATTATTGAGACTATGGAGAACAAAGATTGCGTACAAGAAGCCCTGTTGCAGTGAGGCTGAACAAAACGCAGGAGAAGGGAGCAACCGCTGTGTATAGAAAAACACGGTATCACGAAGGTCGTTCTTTCAGCTTACCTTACGTTGCTTTGACGTTCCCTCGTAATGAAGGAAACGCAGGTAGACGAAGCAAATATTGTGCCTCCCAGTTGGCGCGCTTACTCGAACGAATAATATGGTTATGCGCCGACACAGTTATTGGTGCGTTAAGCAATAATATTAAAAATAAAGCAGTCGCAGTTTAGCCCGAAAGGCGAAGAAGCATCGATTGCGATATCAAATTAGTAGACAGCAGCCAGGGCGGCCGCCTTTTGATGGGGGCGAAATGCGAAAACCCCCATGTACTTAGATTTAGGTGCACGTTAAAGAACCCCAGGTGGCCCAAATTATTCCGGAGTCCCCCACTACGGCGTGTCTCACAATAGCATCGTGGTTTTTGCACGTTAAACCCAATAATTAAATTAAATTATTTATATAAGTAGCGAGCTGTTGGAAGTAAAGGTAGTAGTTTTATCACCCGTATAAAGTTGGAAATATTCGCTTGCTAACTAAATGAACGAGCGCAGTGTCAGCGTGCACAAGCAAACATGAACGCACGACACTCGATGACAGCGGAGAAAACAAGTAGCAGCGAGCGAAGTTACCTTCGTGCTGTCTATCGCTTCAACGCAAACCGAGTGACGAGAACACCGCACGCACAAAGGTAAGAGCCGCCTGCAGATCGCTTTCAAGATAAGGCGCGCGCGACCGCGCAACGTACGCAGTTGGTGCCGGAGTAGAACGCCGCCCGCTCCCTCCTGCCCACGCTGCCTCCCCGCTTCCCTCCCTGCAAGTACGATTGAGCCGCGATCGCCGGTTCCCCATGCACGCGGTGACGAAATACGCAGGGAGAACCCTCCCCCCCCCCCCCCCTGCCTCTTTCTCTGCCCCCCCCCCCCCCCCCCACAAGCTTTCGCGCGACGTAAGACGACACGTTTCCTGTCAGCTTCCCTCGCATGCGCGCGCCAGAGTGAGCCGCGATCGACGGCTCGCCTCGCACGCTTTCACTCGCACATACAGCATACTGCGGGCGGCGACGATGTTACCGCCCTTGGATTTTATACGGAACATCATGGCGACGGCGACGGTAGACATGCGGTTAGGACTATCCATATTGTGGCGTATACCCTGCTGTATTATACACGCTGAATGAGGGAGGATCCAGGCGTTTGAACTTTACGAAACGTAAGCGTCGACGCGCGATGTCGAGACGAACCTCGTTCTCTTCTTCTTCTTCTTCAAGGGAAACATACGGAGGCTTGACGTGAGAGCGCCGAGATGGCCTAGGACGAACACATATATAGGCTATAGTCACAATCAGTGTGGTGTGCGATATGGTCACAAGGCGCTGAGGGACGAGAAACAACAAAAACTAACCTAAGCTGCTGAAAACGTTGGCCATTAGGGGCTATAGTACGGTTTCAACCGCACAACGTGCACAATCTCAGATTGCGTTTGTCGACGTCGGGGAGGCTGGCTTCCGTCAGGAAGGACTTCGTAATTCACGTCACTAATTCGCTGCAACACTCTGTAAGGTCCGAAGTAGCGACTCAAAAGCTTCTCCGATAGTCCTTTTCGGCGCACGGGAGTCCAGACCAAAACTTGATCACCAAGTGTGAACGCGACTTGTCGATGGCGGAGATTGTAACGGTGCGCATCGACGCTCTCTTGTTTCTTTATGTGCACTTGGGCAAGCTGACGGGCTTCTTCCGCGCGTTGCACGAAAAGTTCGGCATCTTGGGTGAGATTGAGATGATCGATGTTTTCGCACGGCAGCATTGCCTCTAACATAGTCGGCACTTCATGACCGTAAATGGCGCGGCCTGGCAGTGAAATCTTGGTACTTCGGAGGTAGTATGTGAGATTAATGTACATTAGGTAAAGCACACTTATTGCCTTAATTCCAGTTCGTATACTAGTAGACGCTTGAGCGTTATTCTATGCGTATTACGAAATAAAGTCCACGCTAGCGAGGGGCCCACGCGTCCCACAATGCATGTGCGCTGTGTGCGCGCGAATTAGCGAGTACAATTAAGTACCCAGAGTTGTGGTGTTTCCCTGTGAGGTACAAAACGCCATCGGCTAGTTGCATTGTAAATGTGTACCAGCACAACAATATTAGCGCACGTACGGCTACGGCAGCACGCGGAACAATGTATCACGTGTAAAAGCGGCCTCTCGCTTTCGAGAACTTCACTTGGCCTTGGCTAAAGAAACGCTCTTGACTGGTTAATGACCCGAAACAATTGGACAGGAAACCACGAAATCGCGTAGTTATTATTGTAGGAATAATTTAACACACTGGAAAACTTGATTAGAAGGAACATCGGCTTGATATACAAAATAATATACTTTCTCACAGCAACGGCCGCACTCACTTGTCTGCCTCCCACCAATGTCGTCGTATAATGGCCATCGCGCTCACCCGTCCACTGCTTTCGGCATGTTTCCATTGAATGACTACATCCTCAATGTAGATCGAAAAATTCTGATAAAATT
>NC_051162.1:28913892-28955288 GCF_013339745.2 Dermacentor silvarum | reverse complement strand
CCTTTAGACTTAAGGGCACTCCTTTGAGGATGCTCATGAGGGCCGCCCTGCCGCCAGTTTGGCACTTCAGCACACTGGCCTCGCACGTGTCAGTGGTGTGCGGCCTCGTGCATCGAGAACACAAGGAACGTGCTTTTGCACACACTACTCACATGGCATAACTTCATGCCTTCCAGCAATGTAGTGGTTTTGATACAAAAGGCCGAACTGCGGTCGGAAGTGGCCCACTTTTACATGTGTTGGTAGGATTCGCCCTTAAAATATCTTTACACACCGTGACGTGCGAGACGAAAAACGTTTGCGATGACGGTGTTTTCTGTAGCCGGCTTGATTAAGATCGACAATCCGGTGTCGGCAATGGTTTCGTCGACATCATAAATTACGCTAGCACTGCTTTCTTTTCCAGCGGAATATGAGGGTAGACTTTAATCCCGTCAAGTTCCGCGACCTTGCGCAAAGAATCTAACGCAGCCGCATGTTCTACGTCGATCGCTACGACGTTCTTACTGGTGTTTACTCTGAATGTCCTTGATTTCATTCAGGACCAGTGCCTCTAGATGTGTAGACAGGCTTGCCTGTTGAGGCATCTCAGGTTGTCCGTGGCGAGACCTGCCGTGAAAAGATGGTGAGTACCTCGGTAATCCATGATGACCTCATGGTGGACGCACTGGAATTTGATGATGTGCTGACAAACCTTCTCTTTGCTTTACGGCTCCGCACCAGCTCGAAGGTGTCGTCACCAGATTCTTCACTGCTGACATAGTACTGCATGGTATCGTCGCTGTCAGGTGTCGCTCTCGGTACCGTTGCGCTTCCTGGAGGCAACCGCCGCGGGCACTACCGAGTCCGGCGGACGCGCGTGAGAGTCCATCTCCACCGCAACTACGCAGGAAACAGCAGTCACCGCCAAAGTCCAAGAAAATTCACAAAAAAAGTAGAGCTCGAAGACTCGGCGTTCTGCCTGAAAGGCACTTCGTCTTCTTCTTGTTTAAAAGTGCGTAACAATTGCGACCTACAGATGTATTTTTCGATAAAGGTAACTCTTGCAAGAATGAAGTGGGATTTCTGCAATGATTATACCATTGATAAGAATAATTTTATGTTTGGTTAAATTGGTGGGATGCGTGTTTACGAGACACAAAAAGTGGTTATAAGATGAATAACGAAGAGTTTCCTGAATAATGTGAATGAAAAATTACATTAACGAGCTTGTCAATTAGTAATTCTCAATGATCATCTGCTCGTAGACTGTGACAGTGATTTATATATATCGAAACAATTTTCTTCCTAAACCAACCCACGTGAAGTGGCGCCTGCAACCTCAGACAAAGGTTGTTCATAGCAGCAAGTAGAGCGGCCCAGGGTATCTGGGTTCACTTGGATTAAACAAAGTAGTCACTCGACTAAACGAAACAAGATTATTTTTTTGTCGAAGGGCTGGTACCAAAGCGGCGGTACGCTAAAGACATGAATAGAAGCGAAAAACGTTACGCCGATCGAACACAAATGTTGGAAACCATGTGGAGCGGAGCTTTCGTGAAGCGGTAGTGAAAGGCTATAAATTTGCCCTTATCTTTCTTGCGTCTTTGGCGTAAAGGAAACTGACGCCCACATGTGTTCACGCACGCCGGTGTTACGCAAGTTGACAAATGTTATATTGGCTTGTACTTCTTCCTTCATTCTTATATTATTTAGGTGTACCAGCCACTTCATGGCCGATCGCCTGTTATGGGTATGTGCCATAGTACAAAAATTATAACTTTACCCTCACGCGCCGATTTTTTCAAAGAACTGGTTGGTTATGGCCCGTTATGTACCGCGCCCTTTAAAGCAAATCCCCTCTTGTGGATATGTGCCATTGTACAACACGCTTCTTCGATTTGTGCCATTATATATAGAGAGAGAAACATTTATTTAGAAATCCCCACCATGACCAACAGGAGGACACTCGTCTTGGTTGATCGCCCATTGTGGGTATGTGCCATAGAATTGAAATTATAATCATCATCAACATGTGGCGATCGTCTGAAAGACCTAGTTGGTAATGCAGTATGCACAGTCCGCTATTGGCCAATCCCTTGTTGATCAGCACATGCCCATACCCCCATATCGGTATATGCCATAGTAAGCAAATCATCATCATAATCCACATGCGCACATCCTTTACGCCCACCCTCAAACGCGGCTGTGTGCCATAGTATGGGAATCCTAATCATCAAGAGGCGGTGATCAACTTGAAAGGATAGTTGGCACTGGTACGATATAGATCTTGCTAGCGCACGATTGTGAGTTGATTGATAATTGGTGCTCGCACGTACCCAATTCCGGCCATGGCGGCCGCATTTCAATGGGGGCGAAATGCGAAAACACCCGTGTACTTAGATTTAGGTGCACGTTAAAGAACCCCAGGTGGTCGAAATTTCCCGAGTCCCCCACTACGGCGTGCCTCAAAATCATATCGCGGATTTGGCACGTAAAACCCCATAATTTATTTAATCTTTAACGTACCCACTTCTTGGGTACGTGTCATTATAATGGTATGGTAAAGCTTTATTCAGATATGGATGGCTCATCGGCCTATTAAGGGTAAAGGAGTTAGGAAATTGAGAGATGAGGACAGGGCCAGCCACCAAGGAATGCATCCCCGCATTGTTACACCATGCGGAGAATTCCCGATTCTGTAGCAAAGATGAACAGCGCTTGTAGGACACTGTAGGCGGAGGCCGACAGTGTCCTTGTCTCCAATACCAAAACGCGGACACCCTTCTTGGCGGATACTCTGTTGTGGCTATGTGCAATATTAACAAATCCTAATCATCAGCAAAACGCGGCGATTATCTCTAAGACATAGCTTGTAGTTTGTGGTACATTTACCAGCGGCTTATTGACGAATCCCCCGTTGCGGGCATGTAATGAAATATTGTAATGAAATATATACCATCCTTATGAACACGCGGACGAGCATCTTGGCCGATCTCCCGTTGTTGGAATTTGCCATAGAAGGATATCATAATCATCATCAACACGCAGCAATTATCTCAAAGAGCTACTTGGTGGCACTATGTGTACCGCCTAATTCTTGGCCAATGAATAGGGGGTATGTGCCCAGCGATGGTAATCATCATGATACTTAACACGAGGACACGCTTCTTGGCAAATCTATGTTTCTGGGTATGTGACATTGTATGGAAATCATCATTATAATCGAACCACGGGCGCTCTTCATGGCCGATCCCCCGTTGTGGACATGGGCCATAGCCATGAAAGCATAATCATAAGAACACGCTGCGATAACCTAAAAGAACTAGTCTTTTCCACAATATAGTTACGGTGCACATGAACAGGACCATCCGCGCAACAAGGAGACGAAGAAGAAATGATAGATGCTCTGATGGGCCTGTAACCTGCTTACAACTAACTTTTCATATGTAAAGAGTTGCACATACGTTTGTGAATCGCGCGACCTCTTCGTATCATTTGGTATAGGTGCAGGGTAATGACTCAGAACGGAGCTTCGCAGTGACTGCCGCTTCGGTTCTTCACCAATGCCGCTTCACCAATTCGGTAACGCCTGCGTCTAGTGCGTCGACTGTCGTACTTACGTATCCGCGTGATCAAGGAACCTAGTGCGGCACAGACGGCGCCGACGTCGACGGCTGGCTGGAGGTGTATGTGCTGGTGAGCAGCCACAATAAAATGGAATCCCACTGTGATGCTGACGAATACATTTTTTTTTCTTCGCAGGAAAAGCGCAAGTGGTTTCAAAACCACGAAGAACTCCGTGTCTGGGAAACCTGCCAGCACAAGCTGTGAGATCTCTTCGGAAAACCTTTGTGTTGGAAGGTCGGCGCGAAGAAAGTGTTGGTATCACGACTTTGAACTTCGACCGAAGGTTGCGTTGCCTATATACAAGACGTTCTGGCACTCTACCACAAGGCCGACAATGAAATGCCAGTGTCCGACAAAATCGGGCTCGTATGGCTCGCCAGTATGCTTATGGTCAGCTTAAAGCGTCTCAGGCGTCACAAAACTCTCGATACGACTGTCACTAGGGAAACGTTAAGTTCACACCAGAAAATCGCGTTTTTCTAGGGTCTCCAACTCGCTGCGGCGGTCAGTCCGAAAAACTGCGGCCCCGCTATACCGGCCCCTACCAGGCATTGCGACGATTTAATGGCAAATTATGAAATCGCCCTAGTTGAAGATGCTCCATCATCATCCCAGTTAGGAACTGAGGTCCACGTGACACGTTTAACACCATACTGTTCATCTGGTTCGCTATCCTGCTAACAAATGCCGGTATGGCGCACCAGTGCTCGGGGGTAATCATATGAAGAGGAAGCGCAAGGCAGAAACGTATATGTACAGTTATTTACAAGGGAAAAGTTGATGGTAATGCACAGGCTGCTACACAGGTTACAGCTCAGCTCCAGTAGACACACTACCATTTCGTCTTCGTCTCTCTCTTCCGTGCATGGTCTTGTCCAAATGCTCCGTAACAATATTGACACGTATAAATGTTTATCTTTCACCGGTGGCCGCTAAAGCCCCTATATTTATAAAAGTAGCGCCATTCTTAGATCTTGCCGCCACCGCGCTCACCCCGGCGCTTCCTCCTCGCCCTCTCTTAGCCGCCTCCTGTCGCCCCAGCCTCCTCCGCTCCCCCATTGGCCAATCCGTGTCACGAGGAAGTTCGCGTCGTGCTTTTGTATATTTTTTTCCTTCCAGCGCGCTCCGACTGCCATTCTCGGGCCTGTGCGACGAAAGTGCTGTACGCACAAACGGATCAAACGTGTTAGGGACAAGAACTTCGTTGTGATGGCATGCTGCTGCGCCTTAAGTTGCCGCAATCGACAAGGCGAGGGCAAAAGGCTTTTTTTTGTTTACCATCCGGCGTGCGCAAACGCTTGCTGTACACTTGATATTTGCGCCGTCTCGCATCGGCGCGTTGCTACTTCCAAAACAGCATTATTAAGACCAGTTACTGACTGACGAAGCAAAATCGCGCCTCAAAATCGTCTCCGCAGGGCGCGATCGAAGTTTTCCTCGGATTTCCTCTGGTAGCGCGTTAGCTGTCGTCTGCCACGGCAGGCCCGACGCAGGCGGCGCCACTGTCGATATCGCGCCTCGATCGCTCTGGTCGCGCCGAGCGCGATAGTGGAACGGAGGAGGAGGGAAGTGGATGGCGCTACTTTTATAAATATAGGGGCTTTAGTGGCCGCTTTCCACCGGCTAACAAATGTTAAACGTTATCGCTCGGCGCAGGATGCGCCTGTATCGGAAGTTTCTAGAAGGTTATCGATGCTTCTTTCCGTTGCCTGTTTTCACCGACGCTTATGTTATCTGATTGTATGACCGACACGAATTGTCTAGAACTTTCTGGAAGACACGCGGGCACCAGGGAATAATGTGGAACATTCGATGACTCATCTATAAAAGGCGTCGCGTTTCTCTGCTGATCAGATTTTCGACGATCGCCGACTGTGTTCGTCGCTATCGTTGTGCTTTGAGTGTAGCTTGCTTTTGTGGGCACAGGTTCGCCCAATAAAGAATCAGTTTCGTCATACCCAGTTTTACGACTGTTTTCTTCAGCCTCACTACTATGTAACAATATGCACAGCCCGCTTCCAAGCCAATCACCCATTGTGGGTATGTACGACAGTATGGAAATCATCATCAAAATCGCATATAGCGGCGGTCATCTGAAAGAGCGAGTTGGTGTTGGCACGAGATAAGTTAACGTGCGTTTCAATGGCTTGACCATCGCGCTGCTGCGCTTGTAGACCGAGGTTGGCATCCCGCCACCAGACGTGATCCCTTCATTTTAAAAGTGCGATTTAATGTACCAGGCGAGAACCGGACCAAAGACCTACCAACCCATCCTGAATCATGGCACGGCAGGCAAAGAAAACTTTGCTTTAGGAATGATATTCTTAATGCAGCTAGTATTTTTGGAAACTTCACCCAGTATGCATCATGCATGTTTGTCCGCGCCTGACCATTATCCCGCCAACTTGAATCATTGGGTAGTTCATGTTTTAATGTGAAGAGCATCGGTCGCTGGGACTTGGTGTTAAACCAACCATTGGACCAACTTGGGTCCCCATATTCGTAAATTGAGTATGCGTCACTGTTTAGTGAACCTCTTTCACACCAAATTCGGACACAAGGTATTTACCAAAAAATATGTGCAGCTGGTGTATAAACATATTTGGTGACCTAGTACGTGCCGCTCTTTAGTGAACTTCTTTGGCGGCAACATGGGCATCGGCGAATCGCATTTGCAAGCAGCAATAGGAACTCAAAGAGACACAAGATGACTGGGGACTTTAGCACGATTAGCACTGCGTATCATCACAATCATCTGCGGTGCCCTAAAAGTCGGCTACGAGACTTTGCTCAGCTCTATTAAGTGTACATTTGCCAAACTGGCCACTGCCACAAGTTGTAGTGGAAGTTCGATGAGGAAGTAAACTCCATGCATTTGCTACACGTCTCACACATGTAGGTTGCAATACGCTGTGTAGTTGCATTGCTTTAAAGCTAATTGCATTGTCGTCGACATTCGTGTTGAGATGGCTAAAGCCGGAATGATTTCAAACAGATAACCTTATTTGCGAAATGTTCGGTGTCCTATTGTACATGTGCTTGTAGTAGTTGTTTTCGTGAAGGTTTTATCGCTTGGGCATGGAGACAATACCATGGTAGGTCTAGGGAGTGGGAAGGGTATTGTATAAAATGACAGTGCGAGAGAAACTCTAAAAACAACTCAAACTTCTGTTTACCTTGTGTATTTTGCATCCTTTTCTTTAACAATTTTAACAATACCGTGCAAGAAGGTTTAGCGGGCAGTTATAATCCGGATGCGACGCAAGAAAATATTCCTACTGGGTTAACTAAAACTCGAAAGTGCGTCATCTAAACTAATATGCCCAACAATATTGCTTTGTTAGGTGCTTTAATGTTCAAACTGCTGCACATGCTTGACCGTTTTTATGATATATTGATTTTTGAAACGGCAATCCTTGCGAAAAGCCTAACAACCCTTATATAAAAGCCGCCTATATTTTTCGGTGCCATCTCAATTTTAGGACAGGAGAATATTTAGTAATATAAAGTGGACAGGTAAGAAATTTCGCCTGAAGAGTGGTCTGCTAGTTACTTCATCGGCTATTGCCACACAGCAGTATATTTCTGAACTATTTCTTGAAACGTAAGTATTAACTTTATTACAGCAGCTCCGTGTTCGTTCCAGTTCGCTATTACACTGTCGCTGAATCGGCTAAATTTTGATTACGCCGTGTCGGAGGTAAACGTCTCTTTCAGTCACCGTCAGTATTATAAGCCAACCTTACTCGATAGCAAGCCAACCGAAAGACACATAACGTCCAGGGAGAGGCTGCCAACGAATGCTCTGCTTTTGAATAGTATGTTAGGTGCATTTCTTTTATTCTTAAAGTGCTGTTGCTAACGCTGCTTTAAAACAAAACTTTCTTTGCCCAACATTCCAGCCTTTGGTCACTACGGCTGCTGCTAAATAATGAAATAATTAATACGCAGAAAGTAATAGAATAACGCATCCAACGGTGGGATTAAACTTCTGCTATTCAGAGTCACAGTCCGATGTCAGATGCTGCCGCAGGGAGGCCACAATCGCAATTAGCTCTTTAATCTTCAAGAAAGAATGGTGAAAAAAGACAGGGACAAAATAGAAAACATGAACGACCGCCAACTGAGTGTGGGATACCACAACGCCCAACTTTGAGTACTTCTAAATCACATCACCTGTTCTTCGGGCTCTTTTCCGTGTTTGCGCTCGTTCGTGTTCTTTATCTCGCCCCTATTCTTTTTCGCCAATCTTTCTTGAGTATGGAATACCAACACGCCCAACGTTCGGTACTTCTAGCTCTTTGAGGTGATTGCCATGTACGTGATATCGCATATCACGTGCGAGAAAACGTGTGTGCAACGGGAGTTTACCTTATGCAAAATAAGCAAGCATAAAGCCCACGGACCTACGAAATTCCGCCTAATTGTTCTCTTCTACGTATCTGAAGACCGAACTTCCAGGTTCACTGATATAGTTTCATACCAAACTGCATTATGAGGTGGCCCAGCAAGGAGTTTGTAAAGTATGCCGTTGTACTGGGAGGGCTGTAAGTACGATCAAGGCGTTGGCAATTTTTACGCACCAATTTAGGCTTCATATGGTTTTCGATCCGACTTCGTAAGATTTCAAGCAAATGATTCAACATGGAAGTCGGAAACGTTCCCGAAATTTTCCAGAAATATAGCACACAGCTCTCTAAAACATGTTTCCCCTCTGTATTTCTGTAGGATCATTGAAGAACATGCCTTAAACACAAGAAGTGTATCGTAAATGTAAAAATTGGCTCTTTAACCAATCTGTTGAGTTTCAATACAAAAAGTAGTGCGTTTTACTGATATATCTGAATAAAAACGTAAAGAAATTTTCCCATGAAAATCAGATAGTTCAAAAATGTTGACAATTTTCCAATGTAATGACAGATACATTTTTATGTAATATTTTGATGAGTATAACTCAGATAGCTCAGACCACACATAGCCTGCTCATAAATCCTCAAAATAAAATTTTCCCATTTAACTTTGGAATGTTCATGCCACGAATGTGAACCTTAAAATATGCGTCCTTATTTTGACACCGCATGCTATTATCCTGTGAAAGAAATTGTGGATGACATATTTGAAGCACTCAGTCACGTTGATACTTCATCTTAAAAATGACCATTTTTTTATGTTGTGTCGGGTACTTTGGCGCAACAGCAAATAAGGCAATCTAGTGCCAAACCCAAAGCGTCGGTGAAAATTACCTTGTGAAAGATACTTGAAAACAATGTTTCAATTACCTTTCGCCAACGCCAATGCCTTTTCACGCTGGTGCGCAGTGGTCAAACGTGTTTCGGTTAAGCCTTTACTGTCATGTCATCCGGCGTGCGTTTCCTGCGTGCATACAATCGGTTTTAGAAAGCTTTCAATATCTGGAAAAGACGAGGCACGTGATAATGCACACTTTAGAGTACGCGGTTATACAGGTCGATAAATTTTAAGTTCTATGGAATTTTGAAAAATCGCCTGTGGCGGATAGAATCATTCATGTTGTTAAGCTAGATAATTTGGAGAGGCAGACACTAATTACTAGCACGAGAAATCAAACTACATATACAACTAATTAGGTAAATCCCACTAATTAAGTTCCTAATTAAATACTTTACGGCGATTTTGCAATTGGCGAATGGTAGGTGGTGAGCTTCCTACAAGTATCCACTTGAAATGAACTACCAGGCTGACACCAGTTTCTAAATATGATTTCCCAGCGTGTGGAAAGACGTACATTGGAATTCGAGTTACTTTTGGCCCTTCAATGCAAAAAGAGCGTTTCGTAAAAAAATAAGTGGAACAGTGGATTTTTGCGGCAAGTTTGATGGTTTATGTCTCCAAACTGGCATCATTCTTGGAATTCATTTCGAGTGCCTATGACTTGCAAAGTCACCGGCTACAATTCAAAATTTGTAATATATGTGGTAAATTAATGATTTCAAATGATAATGATAGGATTTTCGTTCATTATTTGAATATGTGTTTTGATTTATTGCGCAGGTAACATCCGCCGCTATGAATATTCCAGCTGAAGGAGAAGAATTGTGTTGTCTGCAACGGCTATTATCAAAAATACCATAAAGCTTAAGAATGATCCCCCTGATTATAAATATGGGCTAGAAAGCCTTTAATTCGATCACACGTGCTTGAAAATGCTCTAATGTCCAATATGGTAGAGGGCTCTCAAATACATAAAATGCAGTCTTGTACATTCTTCAAATAGATCACACATGGTTCGGGTTAAACAATCCCTCAATAAATTGTTACGTTGTACGTGGACACGACCATGTGCGCGAGAGTTAGACTGTTTACCACTTCCTCTTCTACTGTCTCTTGCGTATTAATAGTTTGCGAGTAGTAGACCAGATTGTAATCTGGAACAACAAAGACAGGCTTCATATGCACAGTGACAAATAAAACAATAAGGATATACCATTAGTTGGGGGCCTCATTATCCCGGGATAGTGTCAGTTAGTTCGGTTGTGTACTAACGTAAGTGTTTCTTTGCACCTGATCGAGCCTACTTCCTGTAATCACGGCCCTTATTTCTACTCTCCATGAAACAAATGCATAAGTTACGCCCTTGAAGTGGCCTCTAAATGCCCTAAAGATCTTCGCAGTCTTTTCTTATTCTAACGCAAATAAGACGCAAATAACGCAAACTATTGCTTAGCTCACATTTGAATGCATCGGCGTAGCTTGCAAGATTTCAAGTCTGTTGGCATCGAACTTCCAAATGTGTATTTGAACAGCTATATTTTCATGCGTAGTACGACATGTGTCATTATAGCAATGACTCTGCTTATCTTAAATTTCTTTTTGCTAATCTTTTCGCATGTTCTCCGTAAACCAAAGCAGCTGTAACATGGAGTCTGTTATGAAGAAAGCAGCAATTATTTTGTTTGTTGCCCTCTGTGTCATCAGGTAAGGAATAACTGCTTTAGTAACTCTCGCCCTCTCTTATATCAGCCAGTGTAACTTTACTGCATTTTTGGCACATGTCTCTCTGGTGAATCATTTAGACTAACATGGTGGTAATTTGGACCAGTTGGAACAGTTCGGTTGTTGTGGCAAACAGCACACTACGTGAAACAGGACACAAGAGACACGAACGAAACGAGAATACAGCTCTGCCATCAAACAATCTATTTCGGCAACAGTAGGCTAATACGCGCAGGAAAGAAGAAACGTGTAAACAAATGAAGACAACTCACAAAACATTTCGAAAAATATATATATATTGTCACAGACAAAACAACAAAAGACTATGGTCGACGCTATAGATCTTTTATGGAGCTATTCTGGCCCCTTCGTCGTTGACTTTTTCGAAAAGCACCCAACATGCCTAGCATGGAATTGCACCGAGTGGCTTTCAGTCGTGTCAAGGTCGTGGCATTACCCCCTCCCTAGAAGCATCGTCTCGATGGGGAACATTTATGCACTGGGGGATGCCACAGTGATACTGTTAAGGTATATGTAGATGGTGAAAGAGGTGTAGAGCTTTGCGGTCAGCGGGAGTAGTAAAGCTTCAACCGAGAGACGTGAACGACATCGGACAGCCGTGGGTGTTGGGGACGGCGAGTGGTTCCTCCTACTTCAGGAATCACTTCGTATGTGACGTAGGTGGCGCAAACGTTTCTCCGACCGACCACGCTGGCGGATTGGTGGCCACACCCATCCATTATCACCAGGTTGATAAGAGACGTCTCGGTGACGAAGATTGTATCGGTCGGCGTCGTTGTGTGGTTGGTAGCGGATACGCATTCGTGCGAGCTGGCGCGCCTCTTCGGTGCATCGAGCCATTTCGGCAGCATCAGTGACAACATTAGAACAGTGGGTGGGTAAAAGCATAGCGTCCAACGTTGTTACAGCTTCCCGGCCATGCACCAAGCGAAAAGGGGTGAAGCCGGTAGTTTCTTGAACGGCAGTATTATACGCAAACGTAACATATGGGAGAACGTCGTCCCAGTTTTTGTGGTCGACGTCAACATACATGGAAATCATATCAGCGATCGCTTTGTTTAGCCTTTCTGTGAGCCCATTCGTCTGGGGATGGTAAGCAGTTGATTTGCGGTGAACTGTACCACTGAGATGAATGATGTCTTCTGTGAGCTGCGCTGTAAATGCTGTGCCCCGGTCGGTTATAACCACTGTCGGAGCACCGTGGCGGAGTACGATGCCATGTACAAAGAACGTCACAATATCATTAGCAGTGCCTTGTCGCAGAGCTCGGGTTTCAATGTAACGTGTGAGATAGTCTGTACCAACAGCAATCCAACGGACCAGCCCTCGACCTGGAGAATGGTCCAAGCAAAACTATGCCAACTTGCTGAAAAGAGATCCGTGGAGGATCAATTGGATGGAGAAGTCCAGCGGGACGCACGGGCGGTGTTTTGCGTCTCTGGCAGTCGCGGCATGGCTTCACATATTGCTTGACGTCACGGCGAAGGCTAGGCCAGAAGTATTTTTATCGTATGCGTGAAAACGTCCGTGCGAATCCCAAGTGGACCTAAGATGGCTCGTCATGAGAGGCCCGCAGGATGTCGTCACGTAGTGCGGACGGAGGCAGGCGGTTGCGGTCGAGTGAAAACCCAATTTGTAGAGGACGCCATCGCGGAGAAAATACGATGATAACGTTCGGACGAACATACGAGGGGGCTCTGGTATGCGGTTCTCAAGGTAGTCGATGAGAGGCCGGAGTTTTGAATCATCGCGCTGTTCCTTGCTGTTGTCTGACACTGTGACAATGGAAAGAAATGCGTCCTCCGCATCAACATAGAATGGCGACGGTTGATGTGGCGCACGCGACAGGCAGTCGGCGTCGGTGTGTTTACGCCCAGACTTGAACATGATCGTCATTTCGTGTTCTTGCAAGCGAAGACTCCAGCGTGCAAGACGGCCAGAAGGATCCTTCAGATTGGCGAGCCCGCACAATGAATGGTGATCTGTCACAACTCGAAACGATCAGCCGTACAAATATGGGCGGAACTTAGCAATTGCCCACACAACAGCCAAGCATTCCTTCTCCGTAGTGGAATAGTTACTTTCAGCTGGAGACAAAGTGCGGCTTGCGTACGCAATGACGTGCTCGGCTCCATCTTGCCACTGTACGAGGACGGCACCAAGGCCAACGTTGCTGGCATCCGTGTGCAACTAAGTGTCACTGTCTTCGTCAAAGTGTCCTAGAACTGGAGGTGTTTGCACACGTTTCTGGAACTCACTGAAGGCCTCTTGTTGGTCCTGCTCCCCGACAAACAGAACATTATCCTTTGTCAACCACTACAAAGGTTCGGCTATCCATGAAAAGTTAGCCACGAAGTGTCTATATTATGCGCAAAGCCCTAGAAAACGGCGGAGTTTGTGTTTGTTCGCAGGTGTAGGAAATGAAGCAACAGCAATAGTTTTGTCGGGGTCTAGTCGAATGCCTGCGTAGCCTAAAAATTTGAGTCCGACATACCCGAAATGGCATTTTTCAGACTTTAAGGACAGGCCAGCAGCACCAATTGCGTCGAGAACTGCTTGTAAGCGCTGTAGGTGCTGCTGAAAACTGTCTGAACACACGACGATATCATCTAAATAGACAAGGCATGACTGCCACTTGAGACCTGATAGTACCGTGCTCATCATGCGCTGAAAGGTAGCAGGCGCAGAGCACAATCCGCAAGGAAGGACCTTGATTTTGTACAGTCCATCAGGCGTAATAAAGGCGGTTTTCTCACGGTCACGGTCATCAACCTCTATTTGCCAGTAGCCGCTGCGTACGCCCATCGATGAGAAGTATCGGGCATGTTACAGGCGGTGCAAAGAATGGTCGATGCGGGGAAGGGGACAAACGTCCTTCTTCGTAACGTTGTTAAGCTTGCGATAGTCAACGCAAAAACGCATTGTACCGTCTTTCTTTTTCTCCAGAACTACAGGTGACGCCCATGGACTGGTGGAGGGCTGTATGATGTCGTCGGTAAGCGTTTGTTGGACTTGATTTCGGATGGCGTCTTGCTCTTTACGAGAAACACGGTAGGCACGTTGGCGCACAAGGATTTCATCGGAATTTGTATTAATTCGGTGTTTCGCATTGGGCGTTTGGTTGACCTTCGATGTTCAAGCGAAACAGTCCGCAAAAGACTGTAAAAGGCGCCGAATGCTAGCTTGTTATTCACCTGATAATTTTGAATTCACATCAATTTTTTTGTTGGCCGGTACGTCACAGGTAGCATCTGCATCAATCTCTCCTACAGTTAAACAACAGTTAAACAAGCAGGATAGTCACTGACTGGCTCCAAGTAGGCGATGGCAGTTCGTTGGGCGAAGTGCTGGTATTCACGACTGAAATTGGTCACTAAAATTTGAGTAGTCCGTGACGACACCTGCAAGATTCCGCGGGCAACGCAAACCTGTCGAGCCAACAAGACTGACAGATTGCCTTCAGCGATTCCGAGATGGGGAGGATCGTCGTCGGTTTCAACAGTGATCAACGTAGTACTCCGTGGTGGCAAAGTAGTGCAGTCACCCGAAACGCGTAGCACCGTGGACTGTGGGAGATAGTCGTCCGAATGAGTTACATGCTCGCTGGAAAAAGTGACAAGGAACTCACGAAGCTTTATGATTGCCCCGTACTCCCGAAGAAAGTCCATGCCGAGAATGACCTGCCTAGAGCACTCTGCCAGTATAATAACTGAACCGACAAATGTGGCCGCACGAATGCGTACCCTCGCAGTGCATTTGCCGATCGGTGTGAGGACACGACCGCTGGCCGTACGGAGCTTAGGTCCGGGCCACGGTGTCGTCACCTTGTGAAGTGCAGTAGCCAGTTGTCCGCTCATAACAGAATAATCGGCACCAGTATCGACAAGAGCGGTTACCGGGTGGTTATCTACAGAAACGAGTATGTCGGCTGAAACAGGTTGACGGTTTTCGAAGAAAGGTGCCGAAGGTGCGCAGTCGTCATTGTCGTCATCGTTATCGCCATCGGTGACGTCGTCAGGGCGTCGCAGCGGAGGATCTCTCGAAGTACGTTGGACAGCGGCCCCACACCCCGAGATCATTGTTCTTAGTTCCCCCGACTTGGGCTAGTGGGCCGGTTGCCCACAGAAGCGGAGAACGTAGTGTAGCGGCTAGTGACGCCCATCGTCGAGGAGGTGGTGATCGTGACTGGCTCCTCGGTGGAGACGGAGATCGGCTCGTTGGCAAGGACTGTTCAAACGGTGGGAACTGCACGTACGGCGACGAATCTTGACTGGCTGATATTGCTGGATTTCTCTCGGGCGCTCTGCCTTGCGTGGGCGGCGAGCGCAGGGGTGATATCCCTGGAGTCCTATTCGTCGGTAGTAGCAGGCACGGTACAAGTGGCCGGCTTCGCCACAGAGGAAGCAGAGTGGCTGATAGGTGTGCGCCACACGTCTGACTTTCGCGTATTGATTCGGGGGCTCGTGGACTCGTACATAGTTGTATGCGAAGCTTGACCCTGGAAGTGGCGCAGCGGTTCTTCAGAAGAAGGCAGGTTATGGTGGTTCACGGGCTGCGCAGGTAGCCTCACTGCTTGCGCATAAGTCAGAACAGAGGCGGCTTCAGGTCGGGTTTGCATGAATGGCTGTACCGCCTGGCGGACTTCTTCACGGACTATATCTGTGAGGGACGTTACGGTCGGCTGAAATCGTACTCCCTGTAGTCGCTCGAGCTCCTCCCGTACGACACTACGCACAAGCTCTCGAAGCGCATCGGTGTCACAGGGCAACGAGAGAGAAGAAGCTGATCCCAGCGTGATTTCGCAATCGTAGACCGAGGAGCGTTGCTGAAGGGTTTGCTCCATTGTTGTCGCCTCACTGACGAACTCAGCTACTGTAGCTGGAGGCGTTCGCATTAGTCCTGCGAACAGCTGCTCTTTCACTGCTCGCATCAGCAGGCGGACCTTCTTCGCTTCTGTCATGCCAGGGTCAGCACGCTTGAAAAGCCGCGACATGTCCTCTGCGAACATGGCTATTTCTGAAAGGCTTGCTCTGCTCGCTCTTTTCTTGCGGGAATGCTGTACGTATCGCGTATCCGCCGTTGAAATTCTTGTCAGGTGGTGATGGATGGCTCGTGGTTAGCGAACCATGTTCGGGCAGAGTCCTCTAGGGCGAAATACACATTCCTTAGCTTCTTCCGTTCATCCCAATCATTAACCTCGGCCACACGATCGAAGTCATCGAGCCAGTCTTCCACGGCCTCAAAAGGCTCACCATGGAACGGCCGCGATCAGCGGGGCGTGTGGAGAACAAGCGACGCAGGAGGCTGTCCCGTACCGTACGTCTCCTGCGTCTTGGTTGCGGTTGTGGTCGACATCCTCGGCAGATCTTGAAGGCCGCATTCCGGAGGCAGTCTTTGAAGCCGTCGGCTTTTGCGTAGGTGGTTCGCTTCCAGATCCTGGGGGTCAAAGTACATAGACGCGTACCCAGCACGTCCCCCAGTTTGTCACAGACAAAACAACAAAAGACTTTATTCGATGCTATAGATCTTTTATGGAGCTATTCTGGCACCTTCGTCGCTGTCTTCTTCGAAGAGCACCTAACATGCCTAGCATGCAATTGCACCGAGTGGCTTTCGGTCGTGTCAAGGTGGAGGCAATATAACTGTTTATAGAAGCGACTGCAGCCCCATGCTTTACCTGTAATTCTTAATTACAATATGAATTTTAACATTGCTCATGGCAACCCTACTCTGTGTTTATGTTTATATCACACGTTAAGTCTACGCATAAAACATTTGTAGTTTATTAGGTTTTCTGATTCCCATTTTTTATGTTTTCCCAAAATAATGTAATCATGGGAATGATGACGAAAGAGGTGTTCCACATCTTTTCGCATGTTCTCCGTAAACCAAGGCAGCTGTAACATGGAGTCTGTTATGAAGCAACAAGAACTGACCAACATAGGTCTACCACCAATTCTTTATTATGAGTCCACGGCAATATAGGTATATTATGGTCCCACTCAGAACAGGCAAACCAATCAAACATGCACAGATGGTATCAATACTAAATTTTCAATGTCGTGGGCTGGATGATGTATTTGCAATATAGTGACAGTGAAAACACACATGACACTACTTCTTTCTTTATGAAAATACTTTAAAGATCTCCGATTAGAAGTGCTCGTAGTATTTCCTAGGAAATGATGTGTCTGTAGCTATAAACTTGTGGTAACACTTATTGAAGTGATCAGGCAAATGGCTACCCACTGAACCTTTTAGCTGGTCCGAATGTTACAAGAGCCACTGCCACCTAACAATTTTTCAGCACTATAAACTGGGCTTCTAGGAAGTACGGAGAGTTAATTTTAATCCGTGCGCCAAGAGAGCTTTTGACAGGAGAATTTGATTTCATCGTTGCTGTACCTTTTGGAATTTTCATTTCTTTTCGTTATTGCGCACCCCATTACGCATCCACATTCATGCATCCGCATTCAACGATGCGCATGGGCCATGATCATTTCCTGAAGCAGAAAGCTTTGAAGTCTTTCACAAAGTCACAGAACTTCTTTAACATTTTCTGCTCACAAAACAGTCGCTGATATTAAGCTATGCAGTGCCAGCCAGATTCACCAGACTCAGTCTCAGGCAGGCTACATTGACTCACGGACTCACCCTGACTGGGGCCTACTTAAGTTCACGGAGTTATGGAAACATTAATATTATTGGAGTCATGAACTAAGACTCCAATCGAACTCAAGCAATTGATTAGAACTAACAGGTATAAACTTCGTCCTAATAAAGAGCTTGCTCAAAGGCTCATTGATTCAGAGATAGATCAGCCCTCGCAGTCACGTACACACTCATGTCATCCCACACGTGCTGTCACACACTCTTATGCAAGCTCTTCTGCTTACATTCACACGTACTCATCCACGCGCGCAATCGTGTTCACTAACTCTCTGGGGTGTTCTCTGATAATCAAGATCACGTCTACTGAACGCTATTCACTCATTTCGTGCTTGTCATGACTGTCAGCAAATGAACAAGCTCGCGCTATGGGCTAATTAGGCTCACCCATGCGTATACGTACTCTCCTGAATCACACCTGGTACCACAGCCACTCAATCAAAACGCAAAAGTGCGATATCTTGCATCGCGCTGGCGTGCCCCACGCAGGGTGGAAGCGCACTAACGTCCAGCCCGCGTAGACTCTAGTCGTCGGGAACCACTACAAAATTCCGCGTTACGTTACACCGCACACGAGTCAACGTGGTGGTTTGGGAGAGTTGGTTTGCAATGTGAAATGGTTTTCGCGCTAGAACACGAGGACAAAGAAAGGGTGGTACAAGAGACACGTACGAACCGCTAGTGTCTCCTGAACGACTTTCTTTGTCCGCCTCTTCTATTCTGAAACCATTTCGCATTGTTTGCGACCTTTTTAAAATGGTGATACTCACGCTGAACTATCCACGATCTACCACATGTAAGTATGCAAATGACTGCTGGGTAGTCTTCCGTCTGTTCAGCGCACGAAAGAATTCGGAATTGGGCTAACTCGAATTTATGGCCGATGCTGAGAGCCCCAGCCAGCTTGGTTGACCAACATATATAGACAGAGGTCTTATGGGAAAGAAAACAGGTGGGTATCCCCTGGTTTCCTTTTTTTCCGCCTTCGAAGCCACAAACATGGCCAACGGTTTTATCTAGTCGCCGTGCCACAAGTATAAACTGAAAGTTATGGCTTTGTGTAATTTTTTTTTTACTTTTGGCCCCAAAAGCAAACAAACTACCAATTTAATAACTCAAACCCTTTCAGAAAGGGTGATACATTCCCTAGTACCTGTAACACTAATCTTGTAACACGAAATATTCTTTTCATTACTGGATTCTCCCCTTAATTGACGCTGAGGAGGTTATATGTGAGCTTAATTATTGAACGCCAGTTGACATAGTTAATTGTGTCGTTTTTTTTTCAAGTAATCTTTCGCATCTTGGCGATCCGTCCTTTCCTTACTCTTACTCGTTTGTATAGACACCGATAAGTGCACTTTCTAAAGTGGTGCATCCTAACCAGCCGAGGTGTCTTGCATGCGTGCAGGAAAAAAAAACAGACATACATACAAACTTAGCCGATTAACAATATATACCGGAGTGCATTGAAACTAAATGTAAATCGCTTTCTTCCCAACACACTCAACCGCGACATTGTGGCTACCAAATTTGAATGCGAGAGCGATGACTAAATATCCCTATAACTGTGAAATGCCTTTAAATTATCATTCCAAAGAGAGCTTCCATGCCATTTCAGATGAACTACTATGCTAACCTGTTCTAAGCCCACAGCCGAGTCAATATTAAAAATGGATGCTTTCTACAAGAAAGTATAAGAGCTGTCAGTCCCAAATAGTACGTATCCGTGGCTGCTTAATGAAAATCTCTAAGCAGAAAAAAATGGCGGGTATGGGGCAGCATTTCTCCAATTATCGCATATCTTGATGCACTGCGAGCTTGAACTAGATTCAACTCGATTTGTGGAAGAGCGTCACGACGACGCTGCCACACTGCCACCTTTGGTCTCGATTTGTCGCGCCGCATTGAAGATCGGTCTCATCTGGACACATTCCGCTAATTCCAGTACACGAGGCAGGCCGGCACTTGCTAGTTTTGATCGAGCAGCTGTGCATGAACGTAGTCTGTCTCAATATATATGACCGATATTTCCGCACTCTGTTCAGGCGTATGTCAGTTTAGGTGAGTCTAGGTGAGCAGGAGTGCACCTATGTTTAGTGACAGCATATGAATTGAAGCGTTTAGAAGTGCAGAACTCTGAATTTGCGAAGCAGTATCACACAGTTACTCCATGTTTTTTTGCGAGAATAAATTTAAGTATTTAGCGTCACGATCCCCGATGAACCTGCGTCTGTGTATTTATACGAGTGGTCGCCGGTCAGTTCAGGAAATGTGAGGACATGTGAACAGCGTTCATGTCCTTTAAATCATAGTTTGATGACATACGCAGTCAGATGGTCAATTGCGTAGCCACTGCTTGTCATTGCGTGTCATTTGATAAAATGGGGTCGAATTCACAAAACTTCTTTACCCTAAATTATGTGTGCCATTGGCGGCCGCCATAACTAAGGATATGCTCAGCATCCATATTGACTGAAGTTTTTTCTTACGAACAATTTTAGCGCAAGACGTTTTCGGTAATACGAGCCCTGATTTGTATTCTGGGCGCTTCGCACGCCTACGGTGTGCAAGCCATTCCAAACGCACTTCCTGTCTGCTGACGCGCTTTCGATAGTGCATCTTTTGTGCCGATCTGCTCGTCATTTCAAAAGGAAACTCAAGAAAACGAAAGACAAATGAGTGCGCTGCCTGCCTAGGCGAACGCGAACCTCCCTCTCCATCGGTCATTCACACACATCAACCTGCCCACTCATCACCAAATCTGTCAGGCTTACGGTAGCGGTATTGTTTTTAACCAGAAACGAGTTTTTCTCTCGTGAGCCACGCTGTCATTTAAATGATTTCGAACCAGACACATTACCTGTAATGTTCTCGTTGAACGTATTTAAACTTCATTGCGCTTCAGTTTCAGTTGAGAAAACAGGTTCGGCGCCATTACTTTGTCCTCAGTCCCCCATGTTGAAGCATCGGTCGGCGAAATAAACGGAACACGCTCAAATTCACACACAAAGTATATGTTTTGCATAGGGCTAACTCCTTGGACTCACTCACCCAAATTCCTTCACCAGTCGTTCTCAAATTAATCCAATTACGCCTTTCATCTGCCGCTAGTCATCACCACATGCATGTCTGATGAAACATATGGCTATTCACTAAAAACTTGTCATTGTACTAGAATCTTAGCAATGAAATCTGAAAGAGTCGAAGACGCTGTCCCATGCCGGAGTAATATGTGCTTACCATGCGCAACGTTTTCAATAATTGTTTTTACACATAACAATGCAAAAAAAGCCCAAAAATGACGGATACATGACCAGTCCTTGCTCATTACCATTAAATGAAGAGGCTGAGAAGCAGTGAATTTTGTAGCAGGAAACCAAGGGAAAACTGAGGAAAGAAAAAGAACGAGCTCAACTAAATAGTTAGCGTCCCCCCCCCCCCCCCCCCCCCCCATCTACCACCCTATCCCTCAAGTAAAAATACAACGTATATATGGAATTCAACACAGTATCACACAGCTATATCTAGAAATAAAACGTCGTCTCTTTGCTTCTGTCAACATTCAATTTCATTTAGCATCAAAACATTGCCAACCCGCCGAGGTGACTCAGTCCGCTAAGGCGTTGCTTGCTGAGCACGAGGTCGCGGGATCGAATCCCGGTCCCTGCTGTATCGGCCGTTGTTCCGGTCGATCAAACCAACCGCACGCGTGTCAAGACAACAGTGAACAGCTTTTATTGAGCGCCGGTATTTATAGGGCACTCGGTCCGTAAGAGGGGGAGTGCGCTATCGTACATGCGACAGCGGCATGATGACGGCTTGCGCCCACTGCTGGTGGGCATGCGTGCGATGCGATACACCGGCGGCCGCATTTCGATGGAGGCGAAATGCAAAAACGCCCGTGTGTTTGCGTTGTAGTGCATGGTAAAGAACCCCAGGTGGTCAAAATTATTGCGGAGCCCTCCACTACTGCGTGCCTCATAATCAGAACGGGTTTTGGCACGTAAAACCCCAAAAAGAAGGAAAACATTGCCAGCTATACCCCAACTAGGCGAGCCAGCACGCTTTGCTAAGGAAGAATTAACTCGCGCCGTGGTGGCGTAGTGGCTTTGGTGTTCCGCTGCTAAGCCCAAGGTTGCGTGTTCGAAACCCGGCTGCGATGGCCGAATTTCGATGGCGAAGAAATGCAAAAACACCCGTATATCGTTGTGTGTGCGTTAAATACCCCCGGATGGTCAAAATTAACCCGGAGTCCCGCTCTACAGCGTGCCTCCTAATCATAACGTGGTTTTGGCTCGTAAAACCACATAATTTTTAAAAAACAAGGATAACAAACAGCAGCTCTGCTCCGAGCGCCACAAGGGCGAGCGCGGCTCCGGCAGGTATAGGGGCCCAGGGCTTTACAGAGTGATTGTGTTGTCCAAGATAGCAGGCATCTGTGTGATATTATGCAAGGGACGCTAACAACGCTACGCTAAATGCACGACCACGTGCATAGGACGGCCGAGAGCTATGACGTCACAGTAAAACACCTGACCAAAACGTAATCAGCTGCAGTGAACTTCCTACTACCGTGACTAACGAAGTAAAAACCCGAAACAATGCCGCGCTATAAAGTTACGCACTTTAAACAGATGTATACTTCACCTAACTTTTGCATGTCATTTACAGCTGCCATTCGGCTTCTTCAAGTGGAGCTAGGAAAGCAGTGGTAGAGGAACGAGTGTTGTATTCAACTAGAGACTGCTGGAGACACGTGAGTAACAAAATTCAAGGGCTTATTTAATCATGCACATTTCTTCCACATCGTGAGCCCTTTGAATAATGCAGTTTCTGTTCGCATAACCACTTTTGGCACTATATTAAAAATGTAATCAAATAAGTGCGGTGTTCGATTTTGCGCACATCCTACTTGATTCATTCCGAATTTTTACACCGGTTTATACCGTTCTGTGTGTATATCAATATAAAATCATTTCTCACCTGTGTACATTAATAAAGTGGGTTAATTGCATGATATGCAAATTAACTAATTTCCCCTACTCAGAATTTGTTTTGGAAGTTTGTACCACGTTATTGTAGCTGTTCTAAACACTACAATAAACAATAAAAAAAATTATCGAATTAAATATATTAGGCGCTCCATAGCTGAGTCAGATACGTAAGAAGAAATGAATAGTGGGAGAAAAGCTGCGTTTCAACACCTTTTATCGTAATGACATTATCTGTGAGATTATCTCAGTGATGAGATTATGAGTTGTTTTGCATTAGGTGGACCACACAATAAACATTTATTCTGAGTACTGAGAGCGCAGCGCACAAAGACTTAAAACAAAGATCTAGAAGGAGACGATACACTACTTTTACAGCGAAGCTGTATATGGCTAGGTTCTGGCGGGGCACGTCCGCGGACAAAACACGCATAGAAAAACAATTTCGGGGCAGAGGCGTCGCTATTCTGATTGGAAAGAAGATCCCGTACATTCGGCATGAAATCCGCAACACAGCCTGCTATCTAGAACACCTCACGATCAAGATCATACCAAACAACCACGTAGGAAACAAGCAAAGCATTTTTATCGCTAATCAGTACAGCAGCCCTAAGGACACGAGGCAATGGTTCAGAGGCATTCTGGGCAAGATCGCGCGCATCGCCAAAGATAGTCATTGTAGGTGGGGTTTTTAACGCCCCACATCAGGCATGGGGCTACGCGTATTCCTCTAGCAAGAAAGATCGTCTTCTCACGACAGCCTCCGATCTCGACTTCACGCTGATCACAGACCTGGAAACACCAACTAGATGTGGCACTTCCACATGTCGAGACACCACACCGGACCTCACTTTCGTCCGGGGCGTAGAGAAATGTGGCTGGCACAACTCGGGGATAGACCTTGGCAGTGACCACTATACTCTCCGAATTGATGCAGAGCTCCCGGGAAAGAAGCAAAGGAAGTACAAACTAATCGATTGGGACAAATTGCGTGCAATACGCACGCAGCCATCCAACTAAACAGCAGAAAACAAGAAGCACACAATAACTAGTTGGACCGAACAGCTCAAAGCAGATATCGTAGCCTCGGAACGAATGATTACGACGGACGTTAAGGGAGAGAGAAGGGACAGTCGGCTAGCGAATCTACTCGAAGCCAAACAATCCACTACTAGCCAGGTGGAAGGGTCAACGTTTCAACAGAAGACTACGAAGGAAACTCGCCGAACTCAACAAGACCATTGAAGAATATTGCGTGGTTCTCTCCTGACAACAATGGGACGAAGTCTGTAACTCCCTCAACGGGAAAATACGCAGAGGGAGTGGGTGGAGCCTCATAAAACACCTCCTCGACGAAAACGGTACAGTCCGAAACTATGCAACGGATCAGGCTAAGCAAATTAGTACACCACGCGAAGCAATGCAGTACTGCCGAAGCACTTATAGAACACCTTGCCAAACAGTACTTACCGCTTAAATCGGGGCAATCTCATAGCTTACAAAGGAAGAACTACGACGGTGTCCCAAACTCGGAGCTAGATGTGGACATCACAGAAAGCGAAGTACGGTTCGCAATTCACAACGTCAACAGTAACTCTGCAGCACATGGTATCACAAATCGGTATCGCAAATAGGGCTCTCAGAAATTTAGACGACACTTCGGTCCCGTTCTTAACGCAACAAATCAACAAAGCCTGGAAAACCGGCCATCTACCTGCAAAGTGGAAGCATGCCAACACGGTCCTCATCCCAAAACCGGGCAAGCCGCTGGGGCTACCAAACCTGAGGCCGATCTCTCTAACGTTCTGCCTTGGAAAACTAGCCGAACACGTCATCCTGAGCCGACCTTCGGAATACGTAGAGGAAAAGGGGTACTTCCCCTACAATATGATCGGACTATAGACCGGGTCTCTCAGCGCAAGGCGCTATGCTAAGAATCAAGAAAAGTCTGCTGGATCGCCCCACACGAGACACCAAGGTGCTACTAGGACTTGACGTGGAGCAAGCTTTTGACAACATCCAACATCAAGCCATTCTCAAAGCCATATCTGAACACAATCTCGGAACACGTTTCTACCGCTACGTCAAGGCGTTTCTGGAGGATCGAACGGCCACTCTCCGGATAGGCGAGCACGTCTCTCGGATATCTTTGAACTGGGCGATAAGGGAACACCGCAAGGCTCGGTACTTTCTCCATTATTATTTTACTTGATGATGACAAAGCTCTCTCGCGAACTGAGTAAAATTGCCGACTGGAGCACACCATTTACGCAAACGATGTCACCATCTAGAGCACTGGTGGCAGCGATGCGGAATTAGAATCTCGCATGCAAGAAGCCATCTCGGTTACTGAAGCCCAGGTCACCCCAATGAGACTTCGCTGCTCTTCCAGAAAATCCGAGCTGCTCATCTACCATCCCCCAAGACCACATCCCCGTCCAATGCGCCCGTCCAACGACTGGCGCAGACACCACACTCCGTGCATAGAGTTACACGACAGGGACGGAAATCGCATACGTACGGTTGACAAAATACGAAACCTAGGACTAATCATCCAAAGTAACGGCTCCAACTGGGTGATGATGGACAGCATCAAGATCAAGATTGCAAACGCGATCCGAATGTTTCTGAGCATTATGAATAGGCACAGGGGAGTCGGGACTGAGCGAAGACAACGCCATTAGAATGGTCCACGCTTTTGTACTCTGTCAAATCACATATGTGGGTGCGATGCTCAACTGGAAAAAAGAGCACCGGAAAAAGCTCGAAGTACACATACGATGAGCTTTCAAGACAGCGTTGGGGCTCCCCGAAAATGCCTCCACTGATCTTCTCTTACAGCTAGGAGTGCACAATACCCTTGCCGAAATCATCGAGGCTCAGCACACGGCACAGATCGCACGCCTATCAAGCACCAAAGCGGGCAGAGAGATTCTCGTCAAGCTCAGCCTCAACACCATAGCGGAAAGGGACAACGTCTTCCAGTTACTTAAAGTCATTCAAGAAGCAATTAAAGTGCTCCCCTTCCTGAGAAACATAAGAAGCAATTAAAGTGCTCCCCTTCCTGAGAAACATAAACTTCTTCCACAATCAAGGAAGAAGGCTCGCCCGTGCCAGAGCCCTCGCGGCAGACGCGGCAAGGTTTCCCGACCAGACAGCTTTCGTGGATGCTGCGTACATACCGGAAGAGCACGCCTACTCGGTAGCAATAATCGACGGACACGGGCGAATGCGCAACTCACTCACGCTTTAAACTAAGAAGCCAGAGGTAGCTGAACAAGCAGCGATAGCACTAGCTCTCAAAGACTCGAGCTTCACAACTGTATACAGCGACTCTAGAGCAGCCACTCGAGCTTTCGCCAAGAGCGGGATAGATAAGACGGGGCTACGAATCTTAGGCGGAGGTAACATCAACGATCACTCCATTGTATGGTTCCCGGCACACATGAGCAGCTTAGGGGGCGGCCTGCGGAATCTCAACGAGATGGCACACGAGGCGGCGTGAGGACTCATCGACCGCGTCTCTCCGGTTTCCCCCGCTACCCCACATATTGAGTACAGGGATCAATTATTCACTTACAACGAGCTCACTAAGCACTTTTATCTAAGCAGACGAGAGTTCCCCGTCCCGGATAAGAAATTAACGCGCAGCCATTCAGTCACGCTACGCTTGCTCCAAACGAACTCATACCCCAACCCCTGGCGCATGAAGCACATCGACCCAGACTACGACGGATAACATGTGTGTGAACATTGCAGTGAACGTGTGGACTTGAACCATATGCTGTGTGGTTGTGCATCGACTGACGCTTACGCCAAGAACAAGGAAGACTGGGACATAGTGCTAAAAAGTGCTTCACTACACGACCAACTTCGGGCTGTCCAGGAGGCCCGCGAGGCGGCGGAGAGCTTCGGGCTCTCTGTGCCGACGTGGGAGGTGCCCTCTACACGTGGCGCCTAGCCGAGTGTCCTTCAGGACCCCTTCTTTGGGAAATGAAGTTTTACCACCACCACCAACAGTAATTTCGGCTCCATGTGCGTGGTAGCTTGGCTCCACGTGCGTGGCGGTTTCCCGTCAGTTGTGCCTAAGCACAGGTGCCAAACGGATGGTGGATGGCCCATTGTTATACCTCTCTCCACCGCCGATGCCTCTTTCACTAGTGTCGCGATACTCGGCGGCGGCACGTCCCACCAATCATTGCGCCCCTTTGTCTCATAACCTAGAGATCGTGCTATCACTGTTCGCAGCAGTTGCCCTTTGGACTCGGTATGGGACGGGAGCTCGTTTAACCGCATTTTCCAGGATCCTGACGTCAAGATTCTGACGGAGCCATGCAGTATGCCACGGCTATGAACATTGCGACTCAGACTATGACGATGGGGCGGACTTCGCATAGCAAACTCACTACTTGGCCATCGCGCCGGGCCAAAACAAGACGCCGGTGCCCTTGCTCCTTGACGAATATGCCGAAGACACTCAATATAGTCAATAATGATAATGTATAAATTCACTATAGGAATTTTTGACTACAGTAGATCCACCATAGTCACAGCTTCGCTGACCTCTTTCATCGCAGTAGTTGAAGGGCGCTCAATGTTTGTTCGCACTTCCTGCGCTTCCCCCCCCCCCCCCCCGCTCAGTATTCAGTATCAACCCTTTCCACCAGCTCAACTATCGACTTTAGGCAATAAAGATATTGGGTGCTTCCTGCGCAAGAACATTCACAGCGGGATTTAAGCGTCATACAGCATACATTAGTGTGACTCTAGGCGCTACCACATTAAAACGGAACTGAAGACGGTTAGCAACCGCGAAAATGTGACATTATCACCAATCGTATGCTGATCGTTTAGCGCAAATTTTTTTGTGACTGAATTAGCTAGGACTTCTGACCAAGTGTTCACTCAAACAGTATTAATTAAACGTCACAGGTGCACCGATTTAGCTAGTGCTTGAGTATGACATCACGAATTCCATCTGGTCCTTTGAATAAGAAGCGACGTTGTAGTCGAAACCTTTTAGGTTGACGGTGTTCTGAACCACTGCTTGACGTGGGGTAGTTGGTATTGGATGTTATAGAATTGGGAAAGAGCACGGCAACACGAGTGCTGAAAAATTATTAGGCAAGACAGGCGTTGGCTAACAATCAAATAACGTTGTTGCAAGGGGAGGGAGGGCAATCTATAAAATGAGCACCCCTCTCCCCAAGTGGGTGAAGTTATTGGAAAGTGGGCGTTTTGCTGAACGTGTTACATAATGCAAGCACACTGTTGTGAATAAATACGTTGCCATCAAGAAATATTACGATAGTGTCCACAAACTGAGTTCTCGATGCCTGTGAAGTTGTGTTGCGAGGGTGGAACAGCACAACAGACGGGCAAAGAAAACAAAGGCTTTTTCTTTTGAAAATGCAAAGGCATTTTCAAAAAATTGAAAGTTCGTAGAAAATAGAAGCACGAAGTTTACAAATTCGGTACGTCAATTTATGTCTTACGTGAATTTGTATTTCTATACCACTACATTTTTGAGATTCATGTGTAATATATTATTTTGTCACTTTAGATGTACTATTAGATGAAATTCACACAATTGTGATACCATTTTTAATTGTTTAGTTAGAGAATTGTAAACGTGGTAGTTTTGTTTCTGAAAATTCTCGACATTGCCAGTTTTTAATAACAAAATGAAGGCCTAGATTGAAAATTCGGAACCAACAGTCACTATATTTCAAGTTTTTCAATTAAGACCAGCCAATCTCTTCAAATTTGGTGGAGTGGTTGCCGAGAAAAACGAATGCTCCTTTTAGATGTTCTCCATTTCCAAACCACTAATAGCCTGGGTGTACGACAGGGCTCCTATCCATCAGGAAAAAAGGCAAGAAGGTCTTGACCATCTTGACCATCGTACCGACGTCGGTTGCCTCATTGAGTTCTTTTTTTGTAATATGGGGTTTTACGTGCCAAAACCACGACCTGATTATAAGGCACGCCGTAGAGGGGGACTCCGGAAAATTTCCGGACCACTTGGCCTTCTTTAACGTGCGCCTAAATCTAGGTACACGTGTGTTATCGCATTTCGCCGCCATCGAAATGCAGCGGCCGGGATTCGAACCCGCGACCTCGTGCTTAGCAGCCGAACACCTTAGCCACTGAGCAACCACGACGGGTGCCTCAATGACTACCTTGAAAAGCTTGATTCAACCGATGCATTAGGTGATCAGCGGTGTGGTATTTCAGGACAAGTGATTCCCGTGTTACATACTACGCCACAGGTTATGTTGCGTGCAAGCTGATAAGTAAGAACAAATTTAATAATTTCTAACGATCCTTAATTCTAGCGGCTAGCTCCGATGTACAGCAGAAGCCAAGCTGACGAAAGAAGTGTAAAGAGAAATAAGAAACACCCCTAATCCTTGACTTATGTGTCTGCTAGGGGCACTGGCACCTCCGCGTTGGTGTACACTGGTGTAGGGTGGGAAATCAAACTCGGAGGAGCGAGCCCATAGAACTGGCTATAAACCGCCAAGCACAGAGGAGGGAAGATGGAGTGAAGGAGGGCGCGATGCGTATCCCCCTAGAGGACGGCGCACGAGGCGCATCTTACGCGCTCCTCCGCCGCTGACTTCAGAGCATGTAACGAGCGCCTGCGCGCAGCTGGCGTATGCCGGGAGAGGAGAAGCAAGAGAAGAGGGAGTGACGTCACCCTTCCGCTTCGTTAGGCAGGGGTTCATTCCGCGTCAGGTGGTGTGTAGCTCTAATAAGCTTGTTTTTATTTTAATTATTATTGAGCGGGGACCCCTGGTTTAAGTGTGACGTCAACGATGACGTCACGTCTAGTCTGGGAGTTTCATGGGAACCTGTGCTGATGCACTGGGTATCTAAAGTGTACAATTGTGTGCTTTGGTGTACGGCGATTAGATTTTGCTAAGTTGTTTTAATTATTCCAGACACCTAATTAGCTCGTTACTGTACTAAACCTGTGCTCTGACGTCATATCCATCATCAACCATAAGGAGAACCATCGACATCTACCTGCTTTTATTTTTCGAAGATTTATTTTTAATCTGGTCCCACCTCTGTGACAAACCGGAAGTCAGTCGCTAACAGGAAGTTGCTGCGCAATAAACGAGGGTGTCACAAAGTGCTTATGCAACGAAAAGGGCTGCTTTATTTTCTGCAGGAACTGGACGGATTCACAAGAAAAATAGAAGAGTTTATTTCTTTACACCTTCAGTATTAACAAATTAAGGCTTAGCAGCATATTCCACCTTACATCTGCTTTGTCAAGAAATATTTTGTTATGGGCATACTTGGTTACCGTAAACATAGCACAGATGCAAAATACTATGCGCTCACATTGCAATATTTTCTTGGGCTAGCTGAAAACAACGTGAGGAAAAGAACGAGCTCAGAAATGCGCAACACTTTGAAACATTACCGTGTGACATGATATGCTGCGACGTGTTGTTTTACTTATTCTTTCGTCCCAATTCAAGTTTCCTGAGCTTTATAACAGACCTGGAAAAGTTCCTAATTCGTGATGCTGTTGAATATTTTTCTTGGTGCAAGAATTATAAAAGGGTTTATGCACCTTGTAACCAACTAGTGTTATTATCGATTTAAAGAAAACTTTCGACAGATTTGACAACACAGTAGAAAGAGTTAGAAAAGCCATAGAGATTTGAACAAAACTTTCGATACTTTGCCATTCCTGGTCGAAATTCATTTCGAGCACACGTTTTTTGTTCGATAGAACAAATGACATCGAGAATGAATAAGTTTAGTGAGGCAAGTGCAAAAGAATAATAAATAGTACTCTTGGTTAGGAAGGTGGTGCTTAGAGGATGAAGTTAATATTGCTCTTCGTAAAATGAAGGTCAGTTGACTATGCGTCCGTACGCGAGTATATTGATAGTATTTAATAAATGGAATATATTGAAATTATTTCTTTTCACAGCATAGAAAGAGATGCTGTTGTACGCTACTTCTTTTGGATTAATTTTTCTCGACACCCTTGTAGGCTTGCTTTACAATAAAATTGTACACAACTTAAACTTGGACTGTCTGTATTTCGGTCTTGAGTGGCACGACATGTAGTTTTCTTACCATCAAGCGTCTTTACCACAAATAATCTAAATGCATACTTTACATATGGCACCTGCATATCTACATGCCCAACCAGCGTTCCTTTACCTTTCCAGCAGACTATGAATTATTATGCGTATTCGTTCGTTCAGCATTGCTTCTTTATTGTTACGGTCAAGCGTCTTAGGCCCCATAAGCAGAACAGCGGCGTTGAGCATATGCATACAAGGAGCCTGCCATGGCAACACGCTCGCCCAGCTCTCCGCGCGAGGAAGCCGATGTAAGTAGCGACAGCAGAGCCACCGCCGCTTCCATGATCTGCTGTTCGGCTCCGAAACCGATGCTTCCACCTCCATTTCTAACCACCATGTCGTTGGTGTCAAAGCACCCATAAGTACTTCAGCAGGAGTGCGCGTGCTTGAATGTTTTGGACACCGTTTATTCATCTTTAATTCGTCGCTCCGCACGTCGCTGCACCAGACAATGGCTATTTCTCATACACGCCTGCTAAGCTGGCTTCATTTAATACCAACATATACCAAAACAACCGCTGCCCATTGTTCAGCCGCATTTATCGTATGAAGCACTAGGGTAGCAGCTGTTCTGTGTTCTGTCTTCGCGGAGGCGCGGTATTCAACCGATGCTGGTAGCAAGGGACAGGTATGGTATTTATTATTAATCTGGTATTTATTGACGCACACATCACCGTGTTGAGCCATCGCGCACGTTAGATGTGCTACTGTATTATTGCAAGGGGCGCTACTGCCCCGCAATGTGTGCTGCTTTTTGACTATGCACACTGAGTTCCTCGTCGATATTGATGGCGGTTACCAGTATAGGAGCACAACGCACAATGTCAGACGCCTATTCGGATGTTTCTGGCCAAATATCTGATTATATTGCTACATGCATGCTGTATTTGGTTATTTGAACGAGGGGCGCGGGCGTCACCACTCTAGAATACAGGAGGAAGACCAAGCTGGGCTCGCGCTGTGAATCAAACCGGTCAGCGCTGCGACCGCTGTTGTAAACATTTTCTGCAAATAGTTGCTCGCCAAATTGACTCTACCTTCGCGTAACATTGTGGTGGAGGTGTAACGTTCCCCGTCCTCGCCACTGAACTCTGAAGCGGCCTCACCGTCGTCTTCTCCACCAGGGCTTTCGATGGAATCACCCCGACACCACCTACCCCTGAGGCGCCAACCAGAACGCACGTTACAGTTCCTAGTCTCCGTGATCCTGGTAGATTCTCCGCCCAAAATGGCGTTCACGTTGACGACTGGCTCAGCATGTATTAGCGTGTTAACCAAAGCCACCACTGGGATCCCAGCATCATGCTTGCCAAGGTGATATTTTATCTGGACGGGCCACCACGTGTCTCGTTTTACACCCTTGAGGCTGAGCTCACCAGCTGGGACATTTTCAAAGAGAGGCTTCGCGACCTATTTGACAACCTGTCTGGTCGCCAACAGGCTGCGCGAAAGTAGCTTGCCTACTCGTGTGCAGTCGTCGACCGAAATCGTATGTCTGCCTAGATACAGGAAGTGCTCGCGCTTTGGCCGGAAAGTCGACGAGCACATGACCGAGGTTGACACGGTGGGCCATATCCTATTAGGCATCGCGGACGACGCCTTCAATTTGCTCGTCTATAACGACGTCTCTATGTCGACGCCATCGTCAAAGAATGTCGCCGCTTCGAGGTAGCCAAAAGCCGCCGCGTCGTCCCACAGTTTTCCCGGCTCCCAAACACACCTGCCACGTCCTCTTGCTCCGCTCTTACCGCCACACGACCATTTCAAGAGAATTTCAAGCGTATCGTTTGTCGAGAGATTGAAGCGGCGAATCTGGCCCCTCTTTACCCACAACCCCTTGACGGTACCTTTGACCAAGCAGCCCCCACTATTTCCGTTATTCAAGCAGTTATGCGGCAAGAAATTGCAAACCTTGGCATCCCTACCGCTTGCTCTGTCTCCCGACCGGATTCGGCACCCATTCTCATGGCCACAAGCTCCAATGACCAGTATATCGCTCCCAGACCACGCAATCCTGGTGATTGGCGAATCCCTGACGACAAACGGATCTGCTTCCGCTGCCACCCAGTTGGGCATCTATCCCGCCACTGCCGCACCCCCTGGATGCCTCCATACTAGAGCTCATTCCCTGCTCCTCGCACATACGCCCGACGCTCGCCGTTATTCCCCTCGCCGTCTGTACCCTACTTCTGATGCGCCTGACAGCCGCTCCTCCATGCGATCGCCTTCGCTCCCCGTCACCCCAACCTCGCTGCTTTTCCTCACCAATCCGCCGGACGGAAAACTAAGCCATGCAGCTCTTGGAGGCTAGTGCTGCATCACCTTCGTCCTGAACAAATGCTCCGTTGACGTTACTCACGAACACGAACCTAATTGAAGCAGACGTAGATGGTGTTGCGTTGATGGCATTCGATGATACTGGAGCCCAAGTGTCCATAGTAAGCGCTAACCTAAGTCGTTGCCTCAAAACATTCTTACGCCCGCCATCACTCGAGCTGTAAGTTTCGCCAATGGCGCCACTGTTGCCGTCAGTGGTATGTGCACTGCTCGCATACGAATTTCTGGCCGCCAAATTCCAGTCCTATTCACCGTGCTGGCCAGTTGCTCTCATGGCCTAATCTTCGCGCTCGACATTCTGACGACGCATTCTGCCCTCATCGACGGTGCCGCTGGTACGCTAGCTCTGCCTCGAGCTTCCTGTTCTTTCAGACGTTCGCCCCGAACAACCGAACACCCTCTGCTCTACAGCGTTTGTTTGCTCATCTCCTCAACGGCAACCGTGCCTCAACGGCAACCGTGCCTGATGGCGACTATGTCGTCACAGCTATTATTGATGTCCTCCTAGCGCGCAACATCTCTGTGCCTCACTCCGTCGTAACCCTTGTCGCTAATCGGATGTGCCTCCACGTTTTCAATTTAGACTTGACGAAGCAAGTGTTACCTGAAGGCATAGTGGTGGCCATGCTCCGGTCAATGACAGACGACCACGTCACTGCTTTTTCAGCCTACGCGTCTCCAGATCCTCCTCATTACCCGCAAAATGCTATGAACCTCGACGGCCCATGCATTACGCCCCGTGGTCGCTCCGGACCTCGCACCTGCTCAAGCAGCCGCCGTATATCTCATTTTGCTTTCCTACCGCGACATATTTAACACTGACAATTGACCACTTGGTCAGACGACCCTTGTTTGGCATCGGATAAACACTGATGATGCATTTTCCATTCACCGCCGACCGTATCGCGTGTCCATGGCACAGCGGCAAGTTATTCAGCAGGAAGTAAACAAGAAGCTCGCCAAAGGCATTGTTGAGCCCTCGTCGAGTCCTTGGGCGTCGCCGGTCGTGCTCGTCGAAAAGAAAGATGGCACGTGGCTTTTCTGTGTTGATTACCGCCACCTAAACCGAATCACTAAAAAGGACGTTTACCCTTTACCACGAACCGACGACGCTCTTAATTGTCTTCACTGTGCCAAATACTTTTCGCTCATCGACCTTCGATCTGGCTGAGCTTCAAATAAACTCATTAAGGTGCCACTTCGGGCACCGACAGATTACAGTGCTAGGCCATCTCGTCGATGCTTCCGGCGTACAACCTGACCCGGAGAAGGTTCGAGCAGTAACGGCTTTTCCTGTACCTCAGTCTGTCAAAGACATCCGGAGTTGTGTGGGGCTCTGTACGGATTTCAGACGGCTCGTGAAAGATTTCACAGCGATTGCTCGACCACTCACTGAACTTCTGAAGAAAGACGTGCATTTTATGTGGGGTTCTCCCCAGGCAGCCGCACGAGCACGCCTTATCACGATTCTCACCAATCCACCTGTCTTGGCCCACTTTGACCCGTCCGCGCCTACAGAGGTCCGAACCGATGCCAATGGTTATAGGATCGGCGCCGTCTTAGCGCAACGCCTAACATGGAGATGACCGTGTTATAGCCTACGCTAACCGGCTCATGACAACTGCAGAGTGCAACTATTCAATTGCCGAGCTCGAATGTCTTGCTGTCGTCTGGGCTGTTTCAATGTTCCGCCCATATTTATATGGCAAGCCCTTCTCAGTAACAGACCATCATGCGCTCTATTAGCTTTCATCGCTCAAGGAGCCTACTGGCCAGCTCGGTCGTTGGGCCCTCCGACTACAAGAATATCCCTACACAGTGACTTACAAGTCGGGATGCCAACACCAAGACGCAGACTGCCCCTCTCGCTACCCAATCGAAGAACCGACCTCTACATCTGAGGTCGTTTCTTCGCCGCTGCGCCATGTCGCCGACGAGCAGTACCGTGACCCGTCCTTGCGTATCATCATTGACCGCCTGGAATCGTTACTTGCCGATAGTTCCCTTCGCTTGTTCACGCTTCAAGATGGCGTACTCTGCCGCCACAAAGTTCACCCCGACGGCCCAGCATTACTCCTTGTGATCCCTAAACACCTTCGCTCGGCTGTACTCCACGAACTTCGCAACCTCCCCACTGCCGGCCACCTCGGTGTGTCACGTACCTACGACCGGATCTGCCAACGCTTATTTTTGCCAGGGCTTGCTCGCTCCGCTCGAAGATACGTAGCTGCGTGTGAGAAATGCCAGCGGCGCAAGACACTATCAACGGTCCCTGCCGGGTTCCATCGACCACTCGACATTCCCACGAGCCATTTTTTCGGGTTGGTTTGGACTTGTCAATTTTCCGTTATCTACCTCTGGGAACTGGTGGATTGTTGTGGCCACGGATTACGCCATGCGCTACGCCATCACTCCAGCGCTTCCTACAAGCTGTGTAATAGATGTCACCGATTTTCTTCTACGCGACGTGATTTTATTATATGGAGCTCCACGACAACTTCTCACAAATCTTGTCCGAACATTCCTATGAAAAGTTATCGCAGACGTCTTGCAGTCCTGTGCAACGAGGCACAAGCTATGCACGTCATACCATCCGCAAACAAATGGCCTCACGGAGCGTCTCAATCGCACTCTGATAGACATGCTTGCGAAGTATGTCTCTTCAGACCACACTGATTGGGACCTCGCTCTACCGTTTGTCACGTTTGCTTATAATTCCTCACGCCACGACACAGCCGGTTATTCCCCATTTTTCTTTCTGTTCGGCCGAGAACCAGCACTGCCCCTCGACACAACCCTCCCTGCTCACGCGTCACCGACCAGTGAGTATGCACTTGACGCCATCGCCCGCGCTGCCAACGCAAGAGAAATTGCCCGTGACCGCCTTCTGAACTTCCAAGAAAGTCAAGGACGTTTGTACGACCAGCGAAACCGAGAGGTGCACTTCCCGCCTGTTTCTTCGATGCTTCTATGGTCTCCGTCGCGTCCGGTCGGCCTGTCAGAAAAACTACTGTCTCGCTACACAGGTCCATACAGAGTGCTTCTTGCCGTGGCTCCCATCCCATAAGAGATTCGCCCCTGACTCCCGCTCTCCTTCCCAGTCCATTGATATCGTGCACGTTACACGACTGAAGCAGTATCAGACTCTCAGTGATGACATATAGATGCTCCGAGACGTCGCATCTGCCGCCGGGGGATTATGCTACACGCATGTTGTATTTGGTTATTTGAACGAGGCGCGCGGGAGGAAGAAAAGAGGAGGAAGAACGAACTGGGCTCGCACTCTGAATCTAACCGGTCAGCGCTGCAGCCACTGTTGTAAATATATTCTGTAAATAGTTGCTCGTCTAATTGACTCGTCCTTCGCGGAACAATATACTTCAGTAACATCAACGTGAGAGTAAATAGTGCATCCTTGTTGAGCCTTTCTCTGCTGTCCACGTGCCAGTTATCACAACAAGACTTCGACTTATGGCTATACACTTAGGCCTGAGAACAAACTGAGGAGTGGAGGATTGCTAATGACAAAAAAATTATTAGTGAGGTTATAAAGTTGAGTGCGTTGTAAGCTGGTCATGTTTTAGTGCTCATTGATGTGATTGTTACTTTATTTCGTGACGGTGCCGATGATTGCAAAACGGCCACAACACCAGCAAACTTATTTTAATATGGATGATGTGAGAGTCTAATTACAACAAATGCAGTCGCGGACATAACTGTTAGAAACAGTGTTGTTGGTAAGCTTGATACACTCTTATTAAATAAAGGAATTTCATTTTAGTTTCGAATTCCCTAACTAATCATGCCTGTATTCTTCCAGACTTGTCCTAAATGTCCCGGTGGGTGCAGGTGTCCGGGCTTCGTTTCCCGTTTACTCGGAAGACATGCCTGTTACTGAAAAGCACGGAGAATAAAAGACGTATATCAAAATCAATTTCACAGAAAATAAAAATTTGACCTGCTAGTCTGAGCCCTTGGTGCATTGCAGTTTTTCTTGAAGGTACTTTCACCGGCGATTACTTCAAAACAGCCCGGCGCATATATATATATATATATATATATATATATATATATATATATATATATATATATATATATATACATATAGTATCGCGCCAACATTTCGGTTCTGACCTTGCGGCAACCATACAGGCCCCTACCTTTAAGATGTATTCTATAAAATACACATTTTACCTATGAGCCTGATGCCAACGCGTCTTAACACACACACACACACACGCACATAGTTACGTTCGTCAATGTTCCAAGAAAACTGTGCGTCACACAAACTTCATATTGCGAGTATTATATATCAGGCACAGTTATATTATGTTGAACAAGGAAGCCTGTTGATGACGAACAGTACATCTTTCAACCAAGTAGCGTAATTAGAGCCTTGTATGAAAGTTCCTTCTTCAAGTGTTCCACAGTGCCATAGCGCCTGTAATAGCAATCTTACTAGCAGTTCAAGGTACTGCGCCTGGCATCACCTTCAAATTCAGAAACAAATAAGCAAATGTTGTATAATGTGCCTTCGAGGAGGGGACTTGACAGCCGTCGACGTTACACACGCTCTGGACAGCAGCTCTTACAGTTAGACGGAGGAACGCTTGTCAAACAAGGTGGAAGTGCTTCCGGGCTGTTGATCCTGGGATGAGTGCAGGTTCGAGTCACGAAAGCCTGTCACACGCTGGCAGACGAAGAGTACCACGGTGCTTATCGATCCAAACTTCCAGAATGGGCTGATTTGAAAGAATATGCAATTTCACACATGCTGCCTGGATCCTACCACATATCCAGAGCGGCGCTGGAAGTCGTTAGTGGTGAGCAGCAAGAGTCCGAATTCACCAACACCAGCAAGAACCGACCATTTAAGGCACTTTAAACTGCAGGCCATCCTATTTGCCATAGAGAAGCTGAAGGAAAAGGCAGGAATATTACGGAAGACCACAGGTGCAAGAGTTCACGATATTCACGATTCTATAGATGCCCTAAAGGGCTCCCGGCGACGCCCAGAGTAAGCACGTGGGCGCATGATATTAAGGTCGCATGCGCATTCCTTCATCGGGATTACGGCAGGGGTGTGCGAGTGGACTGGGTCCCGGGGCACGGGCAGCATCGGCAACGGTGCGGCCCACAGTGCAGTGAGCGAGCTGTTATTTTCCCACTCATCTCCCCTGGTCCCAGTCCCTCTCACTCCTGTGCGTCTGGATCCGGAGGAGGAGCGCGAGCGACTTTAAGTGCAAAGCCAACGGGAGGCTGAAAGCGAAGGTACCGCACAATGCCCACCCTTTGCCCAAGGGGCTTGCTCGGGTACGCAAGTCCTGGTACATAAGGCCAGGACGGGCGCAGCACTCACTGAAGACGTCCTGGCTAAGTGGCGCGAATACGCCGCTTTAAGGAAGGACGCGAGGGCCATCAGAGGCAAACGTTGGACAATATAAGGAGGAGGAAGCCGAACGTGATGTCAACATCAGTGACGGCATTACGTGTGACACGGTGCTCGACCGACATCAGGCATCTATGTGTGGGACTGTCCGGTCTCGCACGTACAGTAAGAGACAAACACAAGGGACGCGGCCATACCTCACTGGAGGCATGGACCACGCGCCCCCCTCAGGCCGATGCCCGACGAACTATTCAACTACTTATGGGAGTTTGTGCGCGAGGCGGGCTTGTCCAGCAGGTTATGAAATGTGTAGTGTTTTTTTCCCTTGTGAACCCCCCATTAACCCTTAACCCTGCTTAGGCCATTGATCCATTCTTTTCATTAAAGTTCATTCTCTCTCTGTAAATAGTTTGCTCGTCGAATTAACCGTCCTTCGCGAAACAATATACTTCAGTAGTAACATCAGCGTGAGAGTAGTAAATAGTGAATCCTGTTGGAGCCTTTCTCTGCCGTCCACGTGCCAGTTTATCACAACAAGACTTCGACTTATGGCTATACACTTAGGCTGAGAACAAAACGAGGAGTGGAGGATTGCTAAGGACAAAAAATTTATTAGTGAGGTTATAAAGTTGAGTGCGTTGTGCGCTGGTCATGTTTAGTGCTCATTGATGATGTGTTGTACTTTATTTAGTGATGGTGCCGATGATTCAAAACGGCCCACAACACAGCAAACTTCTTTAATATTATTACGATAGCATCGAAAGATGTTGAAGAGACGAGCCGCCGCGCGAAAGACGATTAAGTGTGTCTGTGCTCTTGGTGCGAGCGATTGTGGGCCTGGCTGTCTGGCTTCAGTTGTAATAGCCGTAAATAGCCTCTTTCGTCTGTGTCCTTCCACACGTAACATTCTGGTGGAGGTTTAGCGATCCCGTCCTCACACGGAACTCCGAAGTTGGCGGTACATCGAGCTTGTCACCATGCCCCCGGTGACGAGACCGCCTCTGCAACGGCTTCGGCTCGCCCGACTACGCCTATCGTCACAGTTGCCCAACATCGCGACCCTGGTGTGTTCTATGGCCTGGAGGGCAGGATGTTGACGAGTGGATCAAGCTCTATGAACACGCCAGTGGCTAAATAACAGGTGGGAACCCAACGATTATGCTCGCCAAGGTCCTCTTTTATCTCGGCGGCACCCCACGCGTGTGCACCAAAACGCATGACGACGAGTTCACCAGTTGGGACACTTTCAAAGAACAGCTTCGGGACTGTTCGGCGACCTCTTGGGCGCAAGGTTGCCGCGAGGAAGGCTCTTGCGTCTCGTGTGCAGACCTCTACAGAGCCGTATGTTTCATACATCCTCGACGTCTTGGCTCTATGCCGCAAAGCTGACGATACGATGTCCGAAGCAGATAAAGTGGCCATGTGCTAAAAGGCATTGCCGACGACGCTTGCAATTTGATTGTTTTCGGCAACGTCTCGACTGTCGACGCCATCATAAAAGAAAGGATGCCGTCGCCTTGAACACGCTAAGAGCCGCAGTATCACAACCCACATGACGCGGCTAACCCAACACTGCTGCTACGTCGACATGTGAGGGGTCGACCGCGTCAGGCCACCACCTGTGACGTAACCGTATTGTTCGTCGCGAGCTCGACGCTGCCGTTCCTCAGCTTTCTCCGCGACGCCTCCTGATCCGCGCAGCTACCCACGATTGCGATGATTCAGGCCGTCGTCAGACAGGAATTTGAAAACATGGGTCTGAACTCCGTGTGTTCAAAACGTCTCAACCTAGCGTTCCCCAGTTCTATAGGGGCACTCCTCGCCCTCGGCAGTCCCTTTCTGCAACATCTCGCCGCAACCCGTCCGAATGGTGTACCCTGATGACAGGTCGATCTGCTTCCACTGCTGTCGCATCGGCCACGTCGCTCCGGTCACTGCCGCAACCGAGGCCACTCCTCCTCGGAAATACGCCG
The DNA here is from genome assembly GCF_013339745.2 of Dermacentor silvarum. Lineage (NCBI taxonomy): Eukaryota > Metazoa > Arthropoda > Arachnida > Ixodida > Ixodidae > Dermacentor > Dermacentor silvarum. The sequence continues at coordinate 28,915,207 of NC_051162.1, read as the reverse complement.
CCGCTTATCCCCGCACCTTCGGACCTTCTGTTCCCTATGCCTCCCGCCATGAACCCACGTCGCTGATGCCCCTGCTCGAACCTTCGCTGCAGCCGCTCGCCCTCAACTCGACGCCACCAGTATCGTTCGCCCCAACCCCGTCGATTTTCGTCGCAGCCTATCGCCTCCCGGATGCAGCCGCGGAAAACTAGACACTGCAGCTTCTGGAGGTGAAGCTGCGTGTCGACCCTGCCCTCAAATCCTCTGACTCACGTTGCCTACGAACCAAAACATTGACGCTGACGTTGACGGCTATCCTGTCACTGCACTGATCGATACGGGGGACCATATTCAATTATGAATGCTGCCTTCCGACAACGACTCAGAAAGCTCCTCACCCCAGCGTCGGCACGGTCGTCCGCGTCGCGGATGGCGGTACTGTTCCTATCGTCGGCATGTGTACGGCACGTGTCAGCAATCGCCGGCCGCCACACTCCTGCCCTCTTCACCGTGCTTGCTCATTGCCCCCACGACCAAATTCCGGACTCGCTTTTCTTTCTGCACATTTCTCTCTATTGACTGCTCTGCAGCACCCTTCGCCTTGAGTGGCCGATTCTTGCAGAAAACCTCCTTATGAACCAAGTGCCGCTTACGCCCAAAGGCTTTTTCGCCTACCACCAAAGTCAATAGCCTATATTGAACTGTTGTCTTCCCCCCTGTTTCCTGATGGCGAGTACCTCGCACTCCTCTGCCCGACATTCCTACTCCAGTATGGCGTCACCGTGCCTCACACTATTCTTACCATTACTAATAACTGCAATTGCATGCCTATCTTCAATTTTGGATTGGCAAAACAAATTCTCACGCAAGGTATTTTGCCTTGCCAACGTTGACTGCCTCGGCGGACCATCAAGTGGCAGCTTTATCAACCGATGGTTCTTCCGAGCTTGGCGTGCCCCTCGCGCCAGCCTCGGCGCCGATTCACAATAAAGAAAATGGTTGCGGCGGGGACCTGTCCTCTACTCAGGCTGAAGACCTTTCCAAGTGTTATCGGCCTACAGAGATATTTTCGACTTCGACGATCGCCCTTCAGGCCAGACGCTCGCGGTCAGCATTGGATCCTATTGGCGATGCTACGCCTAGTTACCGACGACCATATAGCGTTTCTGCGTCGGCACGCCGGATACTCAAAAATTCAGTGACCAAAATGCTAGATAAAGACATCATTGAGCCTTCTTCGAGTCCTGGGCGTCACCTGTGGTGTGGTTAAGGAAGAAAGGGGCGGCACGTGGCGCTTCTGTGTAGACTACCGCCTTTTGAAAAGAAACAAAATTAC
>NC_051162.1:28872029-28913792 GCF_013339745.2 Dermacentor silvarum | reverse complement strand
AAAAATTTAGCCATCCTGTGACCTACGGGCGACGACCAAACGATTGGCTCATAATAAAGCTTGAGTCTGTCTGCATGAATAATTTCACGTCCCCGGCGACGGTGGTGACTCAGTGGCTCAGCGATGTAGTTTACAGGCGAAGTTTGGGCAATGACGCGATAAGGACCATCAAATTCAGGTAGTAGGTTGGAAGAGAGGCAAGTACTTCAAGGTGGGATCCAAAGCTATAAAAGGGATTCAGTTGGGAGCGTAGGAGAAGGTTCGACGTCGTCCCGTCGATGCTTTTGGCGGGATTGGTCTGTGGTAGTGAGCGAGGGTTCGAGCTACCGATATTCCTCGGCATGCTTAGCGACGGTAGAATCCGGAGTGCACTGAAGCATCTGGATCATATGAAAAAAATTGTCTCGATGGTACAGGAAGGTTCACGCCCGTAGAGAACGAAAACAGAAAGAATAAAGTCGTCGCTTGTTTGGCGGTGTTGTAGACGTATATGTTACGAACGGAAGAACAATGTCTCAGTTGGAATGATCCGAAGGTACATACATGGATAACATGTCGTCGAAGGTACGGTTGAACCATTCCGTCAGACCATTCGTCTGAGGGTGGTAGGCGGCGGTGTTGCGATGTATAATGTTTCATTGATGAAGGAGAGACTTCGCTATCTCAGAAAGAAACACGCGCCCTCGTTCAATCAAGAGCTCACGAGGGGCGTCGTTCGTTGCGTAGAACGACAACGAGGTGACGCAGGATGAAGGACGCGACCTCGAGCGCTGTGGCTGCTGCGTGTGCAGCTGTTTCTGCATGCCCCGTTAGGTGATCGAGAGCGACTATCGCCCAACAGCTGCCAGCAGCCGTAGACGGGAGAGGACTAAAATATTCACGACACGGTCAAAGGGGCAGACTGGGAATTAAAGTGGCTCCAATGGAGCAGATGGTTTAGGAGCCAGTTTGCGACGTTGGCAACCGGGCGGCGAGTGGACGTAATTATACATGCTGACGTAATTATACATGCACCACCAATAAAACTGAAGTCGCAGTTGCGTGTAGGTTTTGGACACACCGCCATGGCCCCACTGTATGTCCTAGTTAAAGGAAGCGTAGATATCGCTACCGAGTTGGCGCGGGACCCGTAGAAGCGACTTGCGGCCATTGCATGGTAATTTCAGGAATACAGAATTCCATCTCGAACTGTTAAATGTGATGCTTGACGGAGGAGTGCACGGGACACCAGTAGTCCGACAGGATGCTTTAGAAGGTTCAGAAGATGGGCTATGCATGAGTCCGTTTGCTGTTCTGAAATCAGGTCGGTGATGTACAAAGGTAACAGAGCGGGCGTCAGGGGCGAAACACTGGGCGTTGTGTGGAATTGGCAAACGATATAAAGCGAAGGCGTCAGAATTTTAGAGTCCGGAGCGGTAGGCGACGCTGATATCAAATTCCGCTAGAAGTTGGCTCCATCGTGTGATGCGGCCAGACGGGTTTTTCAGGGACGACAACTAGCAAATCCCTTGGTCTGTCGAAAGGTCGACCGAAAGGTCGAAAGGTCGTCGTCGAAAGGTCGACCGTAACGGTAATGCCGAAATTTAGCTAGAGCCAAAACAATGGCTAATCCTACCTTTTCAGACACAGACTAGTTTGCTTCACATTTGGTTAAAGTTCGGCTGGCATAGGCTACGACATTCTTGCCCAAGCCAGGTTTTCGTTGTGCAATCCCTGCGCCCAGGCCTACGCCGCTGGTGTTAGTACACATCTCCGTAGGAGCATTCGGGGCGGCAGTGATGTAAAATTGGTGGCGAGGTGAGTAGACGGCGTAAGGTGGTAAATGCGGCAGCACACTTTTTGGACCAGTTGGAAAGGTCACTGGTTCCGGCAAGCAGCTTTATCAGGGGGAAGTGATGTCAGATAAATTTGGCACAAAACGGAAAAAATGTGATCACAGGCTTATGAAGCTACGCAATGTATTAAGTGTGGTTGGCTTATTAAATTTGGTTACATCGTGGAGCTTTGTAGTATCAAGGATTACGCCATGTTTAGAAACAATATTTGACGACAAAAATCAAATACAAGGCGGGTGTAAGTACACATACGGAAGTCCCGAAGTAACAACTGTCGGCGGGACCTCCTAACAAGACATGAAAAAGGGGCTAGTAGGATCGTGGCAAACAGTGAGTCATGTCATATATCATACAATTTCTACATCATCGGAAATGAACGGTAAGAGAGAAAAAAATATTACAGTCATATGGCCCAGTACAGTCAATTGTACTGCACCGAAAGAAAAAATACAGTTGTTTGAGCTGCAGGCCAGCTTGCCGAAGGCAAGTCAAAACTTGTTCCAAGTGTTGAAAATATGTCTGGAAGTCGGCCGAAAAGGTCACAGCGTCGTCTAAATAGTATATCCATGATGGCAGACAGCGCACACTTCTGCTTACTGTGACTAATGCCTGTGGTGCTTGCTTCTTTGCTTAGTACCCTGTAAATCTTTGCGCTGCCTACCATCATGAATTCGCACCAACTAGCCCGATCCAATTCCTTTTGAAATGCCAGACGCATGTTTCCCAGTTTAGGCTAGGAAAAATGGTATATCCATGCATTATTCATTCGATCCACGCATTATTCTTTCGATTGTGACCGGCCCATTACGAAGGCCGAACAGCATGACCATAAATTGATACAAGCCGTCGGGTGTGAGAAAAATGCTTTCTTAAAGCGATCATCCTCGGCCATGGGCACCTGCCAGTATTTTGAGCGAAGATCTGAGGAAGGAATAATTCGGCTCCTTGTAGGCAGTCAAGTGCTTCGTCGATGCACGGTAAAGGATATGCCTTCTTGCGCGCGATCTTATTCAAACGACGATAATCGACCCAAAATTGGATTGAACCATCTTTCTTTTTAACAAGAACAATTGGGGATGCCAATGGACAGCTTGATGGCTGAATTTTAACCCGACTAAGTATGTCGGTCACATGTTAATCATTAACCTGTCTCTCTGTGGCCGAAACCGGTAAGGTCCATGCGGTATGGTCGAAAGTTAGCGCCAATAGGGTGAGACAGATGTCACTCGACCCAAAGAAGTAGTGTGGAAATCAAGTGAAGAACTGAATTGATGAAGAAGGAGAAACTCTTCACGCTGCGTCGATATAAGGTTATGGTCGCTTTATGCGGTCAAGGGTTGTGGTGATGAACTCGAAGGCACAGGGTCTACAGTGGCAACGTAAGCGGTAGGGGGGTCTCAGGCGTCTTGAAAAGTAAGTGCACAGACTGAGGGTGACCGAGGCACTCGCGGCGTAACAAATGAAACATGAGTGACATTGGGTTACAAACACAGATTGAAGTGGCACCGGCACGGAAATCAAGTACAGCGAATGGCAGAACAACAATTCGGCGACGGAAGAAGACGTCTGACGGCATAAAAAGCACACTACCGTCACACGGAGAGTCGCACAACAAGGGACGGCAAGGGCATGATCGCAGACGACCACGGAGGTATGTCGATGTCTTCCGTGACAAGTTTGGCAGGAGACTGCACTTCAAGTTGACGCCTCACAAAGAGGAATAGCGCAGCCTCGGCGTGGGCGCAGTCATTCAGGACATGGTGGCTTGAACGAAAATCTCATCCCAAGATGACGTCGTCAGAACAAGAAGCGAGAAAGAAAAAATCAATAACATAAAGCTCCTCTGTGATGGCGACTCGGGCTGTGCAGGCTCCTAGAGGCTCAAGGTGTTGTGTACTAGCTCTGCATAGCGCAAGACCTGAAAGCGACTTTATGTCTATCCGAAGCCTGCGGCAGAGGCGCCGATCCATTACCGAAATAGTGGCTCCTATGTCTACAAGTACTAATGTCTGTACTCCTTCCACAATCACATCAATCACGTTACGAGGGCAAATCGCAGGCCTTGAAGATTTCGCACGGCACGCAGTTCTCGCGTCCCTAACGGTGCTGACTAGTTTTCCTGGGGACGAGTGGCATGCCTACGCCTCATGGGTGAAATGGCGGCGAGGGGAAAGGCGGTTGACCACTGGCGAAAGCACATTGGTGCGAGGGACTCATAGAATCTAAACGCGGATCTGGTGAAGCATGGAATTTAAATTGTCTTGCCGGGAAGTTGGGGTTCTTGGCGGGAAGTTGGTTGCCAGAAGCGAAGAGTAGATAGCATCCGGCGCCGGTCGAAACGTGTCACGTGGTTAGCAATTCCGCAGGCGTAACAAATTAGCCGGTTGTTTCGCGTGCGCCATGAGTTTTGCACGCGAGGATACTGTGGCGTTAACCGGGCGGGAGAGATGCCCGCTTGGGTGCACGAAACGTGGCACGGGTCGGAATTGCGAGCATCGTGGCGACCTGCGCATAGCTGAGGGGCGCAGCAACAGGATTGTTGTGAAAGGTAGGGCAGAAATGATAGCTCAGCTAGCTCGGCGAACTGGCCGCGCGACGCGCGACAGTGACAGCGCTTTCTAGCGCGACGATCTTCTTCTGACTCCAAGATACGCAATGACGACGGGACTTTCGAGTGCCACTCTTCTTCTTTACAATACATACATACATACATACATACATACATACATACATACATACATACATACATACATACATACATACATACATACATACATACATACATACATACATACATACATACATACATACATACATAGCCCCAGGAAAATGCGTGGAGTGACCTAAGGATGGTCACGCATTATGAACCTTCAGCTCACATGATTTAACGTGTAAGTGTCTGTTTCGAATGCTCACCATTCGCTCAGGAACTGTCAGGAACTGCCTGTAATTATCAAATAGGGCCACGGACTACCAAGTCACGCAGGTAGGCGGGAAGACGGTTAGTTAGAAACATACATAGGTAGGAACACAGCCCCCAAAAGGTGCGTTTGGTACTCTCAGAATGCTAACACAATAAAATGTCGCGCACGAATTGCCGAAGTTGTCGGTTCAGGCACAAAGCAGTATTACATCCAGAATGACGCATGTTGTCTATCACGGCAGACAGCATCCAAGTGCAAGTTGGTTATCCTGGTTCATAGCCAGTGGCCCATGTTGTTTAGTGTACAACTTTGGTTGCTATGTATGTGCCACTGTTTATTGTGCGAGATGGTCTAACCATCTAAAGTGACCTAAGTATCCAGACAAAACTACCGCTGTAACAGCGTTATCCATGATGATGGTCAACACATCAATTAAAACAGCTTGGACTGCTGCTATATCTTCGTGACGTTTTCCTTTCAGCCGCAATTTTACATGCACAAGGAAAAAGAGCTCACACAGCAAGACATCATGTGAAAGTAGGAAGGTCGTAGAGCAGAAACATAACGTTTGACTAGATTTTATTGACTCATACCGCGGTGCAGGGCCTCGAGTTTTCATCAAACTATAGCCACTGTCTAGGTGAAGACAAAGACGGTTGGGACCGTCATATTGTTTCACGCAAAGTTTCCAGATTGTGTTTTGTGATCTGCTTTACTTGCTTAGTGTTGGTCCTAGAAACATATAGAAATGTATCACCTAGCCTCAAGAAGCAAAAAAAAAATTACCAATTTCTTTTTGGTGGTTGCCACTTCACATTTATAGAGGGGAGGTTGACCGCGACCTCCGCATTCGGGGCTTTGGTATTTATTTTGAGCTTCTTGTTGTACCACCAACTTTCACATCCGGCTACGACCGCTAACACAAGTCAGAAATCACTTCTGGATCTTTTGAAAGTGCCGTGAGCTAACGGTAGCATAACTTCCCTGTTAGAAGTGTGTGAGTTGCGTAGGTAACAAAAAGTACAAATGACAACTCATGTATTTCACACTATTCTTTCTGAACTACCAAGCATATATAATAAGCTTTTTTATTACACCTTAAGTATTTCGTTGTCCACAAGTCCTTAATTTGAGTTATTACATTTTCACACTACCGCAGCACAATCCCCAAACAAACCGGTCTATAAGATCTCAGGTATTGTCTAATTCTAGAGGGTGAAAGTAATAGTTTTAGAAAATAACAGGCAAGCGAAAATACCACGTTGGTCTTCGCTCGGTTTCCTTCGATCGGGCCTCTCGGTTATCTTTCTTCTCATTCATTACATAACGAGGGCTCGAATCCGGCCACATTGATGCCTTCAGGTAGCCTATAAGGGTGAATTGACCAGTTGCCTTTACCCAAAATGATCGCGTACTCGTGACACCTGCGGCAGAAAGGATTTTCCACATCCGCTGTTACGTTTGTGAGTGGTGGCGCTGGCTAACACTCCCAGGGTTAGTTTTATAGGTGTAAAAACATAAATACCCCAGAAAATGGATGGGAAAACGGCGCCGCGGTTGCTGAATGGTAAGAACATCGCACGCGTAGTGAGAAGACGTGGGATCGTTCCCCACCTGCGGCCAGTTGTTTTTCATCTATTTTAATTTCAATTAATTTATCATTTCTTTAATTCAACTAGTAAGTGCAAGTAATTTCCCCTATGTTGTCCTTGGTGTCATTGTTTTTTGGCTTCTTATGATATGATCATTAAATCGGACCTCTCTGTACGTTCCTTTCTTCTCCTTTATATATATGTGTGTGTGTGTGTTACATCGTAATAATTGCACAGATTATGCCCGTCTTGAAAACTGTTCAGTATATCGACGTTTCCGTAGTACCTTGCGGTGAGCAAGCGATATGCATAAACGAGGGTCATGAAGTATACAAACAGCAATTGACTCGAGGCAATTTGCGTGTATACGTGGACTTTCACGCTCGGAAAAAATTCTTCGAGTAACGCGATTCCTCTTCTTTCTAAATCTTGGTGTATCAGAGCTGTGACACCCGGTATAGGAACACAAACGATCAGTCGTAGGAACTGCTCGTACCTGTCTGTAACTCAATGTATAATTGCCATGGTTTCTTGATTTCGTTCGCTTAATCTAATTACTGTCACTCACAGTAACCACAATACATACTACTGTAATAAATTAGCCTGTTTATTAACCTGGGATGGAAAGTGCCATATACGTTCGCGTGTGATTTATGAAAAGTACTAGACAAATTCTGCATTATGGAACAACTATATGCTAAAATTGTTTCTTCCCAATTTATACGTGATATTAGACCGACATAAGAAACAAAGGCGCCATGCTTGTTTTGTTGTACACACTCACAACTATTTACTGTAACAACATATTACTCATATTGCATTATAATTTCAAAGCACTCAATTACCAATATTCTGTACATTATGTAAGCAACTGAACCGAAGGAATATTTTGCATATGTAGTTATTGTGTAAGAGGTAGTAGCACTCGGAGGCTATATGCGACTTTATTCAAAATTTCCCCCTTCGATGGTAAGGGGGGGAAGCGGCCGATCAAGAAGGCTGAAATACGTGGCCGAGGCCAACGTCGAATGGGGGTTCAGGGATCCTGGAGCTTCCATAGAACTTCAAAATTTGTACAGGTGCCGAGGCTCTGGGAGGCCGCATGTATCAGCCGCTATGGCTGTCAACCTAATAAAATAAAGTATAGTGCAACAGACAAAATACACGAAAAACGAAAACATCTAAAAACTAATTAAAAGACAATAGCTAAATAACTAAATATATATATATATATATATATACATATATATAATGAATATGTAATAACAAAATAATAAAGAAAACCTAAAACCTTACTGTAATTTATTAACAGGATCGTTTCTTCACTTATGAAGTGGGTGTTTGCTGATTCTGCCTAAAATTCCTGCTATATCTTAATGAAAGAAAGCTTGGAAACGCTCGCTAAGGATTCAGCTAAGAACACGGCGCCTATATACGTGACTGCAATTTTAGACTTTGCAAAATATGATGCAAGCACTTCTTTCTTTGCAGTAGATTTATCTTGTGCAATGCGTATCACTGACCTCTGTGAGCACAGACAATTTGAGCAGCAACATTTAAAATACACGTATATCAGCACCAACTGCACATTTTAATGGGTTCTTTTTCAATAAATATTTTCAGAGTTGCTATCGCACCGGTGAGTGCCCACACCCTTGTGCTTGCCCACCTTGGTGGCAGCGACTATTTGGACAATACACCTGTCGTTAACACAAAATTTCTCAATCTGCAGCAATTGAAAATAAAGTGCTCAAAAAAAGTTGACTTTTGCTTTCCCTTTTGGCTACACAAATGGCAACAAATATTTCAGCCCCACTTCTAAACAAATACCTTAATTGATGTCGAAAATAGCTGTAACAAAACATCGCGTTTTATTTCCCAGTCAAATAAGGAGGTGAGAATAAAAAAAAAGATTTGCCAGTGCACAATTGTACTTATCTGCTTATTTCACTAAGAAAAAATATTTGTCTTGTTTTGTGGAAGCTCAGCTCTGTAGCTCAGCCATATTACAAGGTGAGAAATTCATCATTTTTCAAGCACGAACAATATACTGCTGCCGTCATAAGCTTCTTTCCAACATCTGTATGGGTAGGTATTTCTTTCCATGGATAGATATATCCAAGATATTTGTGTTTAAGTTATTAGGTAACGCACGAAAATTATTACAAATTGTTTTCACATGCTTTAGACGGTGCTTATCCATGCTACGAAAAATAACCTCTAATACTATTTTCACCTGCCTCTTTTTCAATGTAAAATAAATCCTATAGTAATCGTGTTCAAAATTCCATATGAATGCTGTTAACAAGAACAGTATCCCGTACATATGTATAAAATTACTAATAAGTATTATTTGTAAAGTGCGAGAAATCTCTTGAGCTACCCTCTTCACAATATTCTACCTTTGTCAAATGAAGAAGTAACTTTCTTTAAGAAAGGCATGGAAGACAACGATTTGCGAGACCACAAGGGCGCACCTTTGCTCCGGTCGTTCAATTCGGCACTTTCCCAAGCAGGAGGTCATGGCCTTGCCCTCCGAAATTGGACGGTGGGCGGTGTATTTCCCAGGAAGTCCCGCTCGAGGCGCTCCCCATTGGTCCGAGCGGAGCATGCGCTAGTTCGCTAGTGATCCGCTTGGTGCACTGCCCACTGCAAGACTGTAAAGCCCCTCTACATATAAGGTAGCGCCATTCTTAGATCTTGCCGCCACCGCGCTCACCCCGGCGTTTCCTCCTCGCCGCCTCCTGTCACCCCAGCCTCCTCCGCTCCCCCATTGGCCAATCCGTGTCACGTGGAAGTCCGCGTTGCGTTTTTGTATATTTTTTTTCCTTTCCAGCGCGCTCCGACCGTCATACTCGGGCCTGTGGGACGAAGGTGCTGTACGCACAAACGGATCAAACGTGTTAGAGACAAGAACTTCTTTGTGATGGCATGCTGCTGCGCCTTCAGTTGCTGCAACCGACAAGGCGAGGGCAAACGGTCTTTTGTTTTTTGTTTACCATCCGGCGAGCGCAAAGCTGCACACTTGGTGTGTGCGCCGTCTCGCATCGTCGCGTTGCTACTTCCAAAACGGCATTATTAAGGCCAGTTACTGACTGACGAAGCAAAATCGCGCCTCAAAAACTGCTCCGCGATGCGCGATCGAAATTTTCCGCGGATTTTCTCTGGTAGCGCGTTAGCCGTCGTCTGCTACGGCAGGGTCGACATGAGCGGCGCCACTGTCGAGATCGCGCCTCGATCGCACTGGCCGCGCTGAGCGCGACAGTGCAACGGAGGAGGAGGGAAGTGGTTGACGCTACTTTTTATATGGAGGTGTTTTACGAGACTGAAGCAAGATGTCCTGTTTCCATTGCGGTTCAGGCTTTATACTAAGGGCATAGAACGACAACCGGAAAACAGTGAATTAGGGTTTGATTTTACTCCTATTCGTAATGGGCAAATGGTGCAGCAGAAGTTCCCTGGACTGATGTATGAGGACGACATAGTGCTACTAGCAGGTAATGGAAGAGATTTACAGAGACTTGCGAATATGCGTGGCAACGAAGCGATAGATCTAGGCTTGAAGTTTAGCACAGATAATTTGGGAAATATAATCTTAATTGAAGGGACGAGTCATTGTCAATTCAAGAGCAAACCATACCCCTAGTCGAGTAATATACAACTTCGGTATATATATAAACGAAAACACAGGCTTACTCAAGCACCCGCCACGATAATCTGAAAATAAAGGGGAGGCGAATGCAGCAGCAATAAAATATACAGCACTATGGGGCTGCCATAGATATGAGGTGGTGCGTGGAATCTGGAAAGACAGAATAGTGCCAGCGCTATGATTCCCAAGTGCATTAGTCTGCTAAATCGGATACTTTGTCGGCGTTAAAAGTTAACCAAAGCTCGGTACGCCGGTTCGCTTTGGAAGCACACAGTACCACAAATGATACTGTGCAGGTCTACATGGGTTGGGCCTCTTTTGAGTTCATAGAAACACAGGCAAAAAAAGTAGTTTTGAAGAAATAATGAAGAACACGGATGAAAATAAATGGCGAGCTAAAAGGCACAAACATCTGTACCTGAAAAGCGTGGACACGGAATAGAGGAAGAGGTCAAGAAAGTTGTCAACCAAGTGCACGGTGATTGAAAGTGTAAATAGACAACCAGGAGTCATCAAAAAGAAAGTGAGAGAAACAGAGAGAATGAATTATATGCAATGAATTGAACCAGAAATACCCATAGAGATTTAAAATAATGGGAACAAAGGAACTAGAAAGGACATTCTGTAGATAACAAAAGGCAGTACCTTCCTATTTGAAGGTTGAGCTGGTTGCTTAAGGACAATCATACATGAGAAAATATTCGCAACAAGATGAGGCATGTGCATGTTTCGGCAAAATTACGTAGATCACTCCGCACATCCTAATGGAATGCTAAAGTATTCACACACTTATACCCGTAGGAAACGTACAATTTCCAGAAGCAGTTGGATTTAAAGTGGACGAAAGCATCAAGCGGTCAGCAGTCGAGGTATGCAAGAGTCGTGTAAAGTATTGGTGGAAAAGAAAGCGGGGAAGAGAATGATACGACCGGATCTATTACTTTATAATATACATAGCGAAGTTGGCGGGGATTTTTGTTATATAAACAAAAAGCTTTAAACGTGGATTTTTCGCAGGCGAAAGCAGAGAAGCGTTTGAAGTGCCGCAAAGAGGGTGATGATGCCAGTCGTTGCTCACGCGTGGTATGAAGGAATCAATAAAAAAACACCGTATATTCACGAAGTGAATGATGATGAGTGGGCGAAGCACCGGGGGATCATTCGCAACCATGAATCCCCTGAACATTGCCCACTCGAACATGCGAATGAGTGACAACACATGTGTACGGTATATACAATGTTGTTCTATTGGTCGTATATGGTATTGAGGTGCTGACTTCCCTTTCCCTTCATTAATACTGCCTTGTGATCAGTGCAGCAGTACGGCGACGCCGGTAAGCGGGCCCAGAGGCGGCGAGAGCGCGGGAAGTGGCGGCAAAACGCCGGAAGCGTTCTCTGCCTTACGTTGGTGGCGCCGATGCTCGGTTCAAGCGCGACGCCGGCAACCGAACCCAGAGGCGGCGAGAGCGCGGGTAGCGGCGGCAAAACGCCGGGAGCGTTCTCTACCTTACGTTGGTGGCGCCGATGCTCGGTTCAAGCGCGACGCCGGCAACCGAACCCGGAGGCGGCGAGAGCGCGGGAAGTGGCGGCAAAACGCCGGAAGCGTTCTCTACCTTACGTTGGTGGCGCCGATGCTCGGTTCAAGCGCGACGTCGGCAACCGAACCCAGAGGCGGCGAGAGCGCGGGTAGCGGCGGCAAAACGCCGGAAGCGTTCTCTACCTTACGTTGGTGGCGCCGATGCTCGGTTCAAGCGCGACGCCGGCAACCGAACCCAAAGGCGGCGAGAGCGCGGGAAGTGGCGGCAAAACGCCGGAAGCGTTCTCTACCTGAGGTTGGTGGCGCCGATGCTCGGTTCAAGCGCGACGCCGGCAACCGAACCCAGAGGCGGCGAGAGCGCGGGTAGCGGCGGCAAAACGCCGGAAGCGTTCTCTACCTTACGTTGGTGGCGCCGATGCTCGGTTCAAGCGCGACGCCGGCAACCGAACCCAGAGGCGGCGAGAGCGCGGGTAGCGGCGGAAAAACGCCGGAAGCGTTCTCTACCTTACGTTGGTGGCGCCGATGCTCGGTTCAAGCGCGAAGCCGGCAACCGAACCCAGAGGCGGCGAGAGCGCGGGTAGCGGCGGCAAGACGCCGGAAGCGTTCTCTACCTTACGTTGGTGGCGCCGATGCTCGGTTGAAGCGCGACGCCGGCAACCGAACCCAGAGGCGGCGAGAGCGCGGGTAGCGGCGGCAAAACGCCGGAAGCGTTCTCTACCTTACGTTGGTGGCGCCGATGCTCGGTTCAAGCGCGATGCCGGCAATCGAACCCAGAGGCGGCGAAAGCGCGGGTAGCGGCGGCAAAACGCCGGAAGCGTTCTCTACCTGAGGTTGGTGGCGCCGATGCTCGGTTCAAGCGCGACGCCGGCAACCGAACCCAGAGGCGGCGAGAGCGCGGGTAGCGGCGGCAAAACGCCGGAAGCGTTCTCTACCTGAGGTTGGTGGCGCCGATGCTCGGTTCAAGCGCGACGCCGGCAACCGAACCCAGAGGCGGCGAGAGCGCGGGTAGCGGCGGCAAAGCGCCGGAAGCGTTCTCTACCTTACGTTGGTGGCGCCGATGCTCGGTTCAAGCGCGACGCCGGCAACCGAACCCAGAGGCGGCGAGAGCGCGGGAAGTGGCGGCAAAACTCCGGAAGCGTTCTCTACCTTACGTTGGTGGCGCCGATGCTCGGTTCAAGCGCGACGCCGGCAACCGAACCCAGAGGCGGCGAGAGCGCGGGTAGCGGCGGCAAAACGCCGGAAGCGTTCTCTACCTTACGTTGGTGGCGCCGATGCTCGGTTCAAGCGCGACGCCGGCAACCGAACCCAGAGGCGGCGAGAGCGCGGGGAGTGGCGGCAAAATGCCGGAAGCGTTCTCTACCTTACGTTGGTGGCGCCGATGCCCGGTTCAAGCGCGACGCCGGCAACCGAACCCAGAGGCGGCGAGAGCGCGGGTAGCAGGGGCAAAACGCCGGAAGCGTTCTCTACCTTACGTTGGTGGCGCCGATGCTCGGTTCAAGCGCGACGCCGGCAACCGAACCCAGAGGCGGCGAGAGCGCGGGTAGCGGCGGCAAAACGCCGGAAGCGTTCTCTACCTGAGGTTGGTGGCGCCGATGCTCGGTTCAAGCGCGAGCTTCGCGAGCCCTCAGCTCCGGGCACAGCATTCTAGTGCACTGTACTCCAGGTCCGCTTGCCAGTGTTGCCGTATTGATGCCGCTTTGCAAGCCCTCAGATCCGGGTCCTCATTCCGGCGTGTCCGTGCTGCTGCAGCTTCACGAGCCCACAGCTCTGGGTCCACTTGCCGGCGTTGCTGTTTTGCTGCAGCTTTCCGCGCCCTAGACGCCGGGTCCGCTTGTTGTCTGCGTCACCGTGGTGCAGCAGCTTTGCAAGCCTTCGACTGCGCTTGCAGTTGAGCCGCCTCTCTTGCCTTTTCATCCATAGCGGGCGCGCCGTAATCAGAAGCGACCGTTATCATCCATGGCTGAAGAGAGAAAGAGAGCGCGCGCCGGGAACGAACGCCCTCGTGCACCGCAGCGCCTCTAGCCGACTCCATGCAAACCAGAGCTACGGACGACGAGCGACGACGAGGGAGGGATAAGGCTGGGCTCTAAGGTGGTGCTTTGCCCCTAAAAAGTTGGTACGGCATGTAGCACTTTGAATTCGAGGTTGCTCTGGCACGAAACGTGGGCGGGAGGTAGAATAATCTGTTGCTTAATGATCGGGGGTTAAAAATAAATTCTACTAAGGAAACATAAGCAAGAGCACACAGGGCGTCATTCTAGAGTAGGTAGCGCTGTTTTTATAGAGACCTGACAGGCTTCATGTGAGTAATTGAATGCAACAAAACATGAACGGCATGGTTTTACACATATTCGAGACAGTGCAGCAACGTATAGAGTGCGTAATCCCAGGCAGAACGGATATACTCAAGGATTGACACGACCAGGGCTATAAAAAGCTAGAGCTTCACATTTAAAAGAATTGGGAGCAAAATACAAGGCATTCAGTTGTTATTCCTAATTACAAACTCAGCATACATATCCCAAGAATTTGTGTGATGTGTATCCCGAGATATTTGTAGGAGGCAAATGCCACTAGAGGTGTGTCGTTAAGGGTGTTAGTGGGAGTTTCATTTGAATAAGCCTTGCGCGATACTGTCATTCTTTAACGATTTGAAAGGCTAAGGTTCATGAATCAAATATCCCACCAAGATGAGAGCAAAACGTTTTGCTTTGTGCAGCGCTTACAAAGACGAGGAAAGAGAGAGGAAATGCTGTTGGCATGCGCTGATTCACAACTATTTGTTATTAGCCAGCACATCTCTCTGTTAGTCAGCATGAAAAGGTCGTCCCGGAAACACTTCTTCCACGATGCAAAGTTTCCATTTTCTCCCGTGGCAAGCCAAAGATGATTGGGAGAGCTTCTTTTTCGCCTTTCGCGTAATTGCGTTCTCTTCTTGTAAGTGTCCGAGAGGCAAACGCTCTTGGCCTCTCGCTTCCGCCGGACATTTCGTGAAAAATCATCGCTCCTACACCGTATGCTGACTATTCACAACTGAGTCCCATGGGCTTCCTAACATTGTAAAATATGAGAATTCCACTGTCAAGAATTATAGCCTTAGTGGTTTGAAATGCCTGCTTGTATTCTTTACTCCAACACCGCTACTGTTGTTTCTTCAATAGTTCGTACAGCGGCACAGCTAACATGGCTAAGTCTCTTAATTAAGAAATTTACATAATATTTCCGAAGTCCCAAATATGCCCTCAGTTCTGTAATGTTCGTCGGATCTGGGGCGTCCCGAATTGCTTTGGTTTTCGCCGATGACGGGTATATCCCTTCAATGCAAATTTGGTGGCCCAAATAGACGACGACTCGCGAATAAATTGAAATTTTTCTTCCTTGAGCGTGAGCTTGTATTTACTTAGTCGCTCTAGCACTTTGGTCACTGTGTTGTAGCAATCTTCGGTGCTTCTTCCAGTTACAAGGACACCGTCGATGTTGCATCCAACCTGAGGGATACCATCCATCACCTTATCTATCATTGCTTGAAATATAGCGGGTGCACTTGCAATTCCAGCCGGAAGTCTTTGAAACTCGAACAATCCAAGGTGTATATTCACTGTCAGTTGTGGTAAGCAGAGGACAGGTCTAACACGCTAAATACCTTGCCACCCGCAAGCATCTTCTGAAAGAGGCAGTGGTTAGGAATCTGTCTTGAGCACTTGGTTGATGGTCCCCTTATAGTCTCCACAAAGCCTCAATCCGTCTCCCTGCTTGGCAAATACAACAGGTGTGGTCCATTCACTCTGCATTACTCGATTTATGATTGCGTTCTATTCCAACCTTCGCAATTCTGCGGCAACTCATTCCTTGGTTGCGAATGGAATTGTCGTTCCTTACAGTATACCGGCATGCTGCTTGCTTTTATGGCAGTTTTAGCTTCAAAGTTTCGCACTACTTCGGGCGTCTAGGAATACGTCTGAAAACCTCTCTCATAGCAATGTCACTATGGTCTCTTTCTTCGACTGCGTACACCGTTTTCCATGTCTTATACTTAATAGCGCATGAAAAGGGACGAGGCACAGGTAGATGACGCGGACACAGCGCTAACTTCCAACAATTTTTATTCTACGAAGCACTTCACAGATATATAGTCAACAGATAGCAGCGCACGCAAGCGCATAAGTACTGGTTTTGAACACATGACGGCAACATGACATGTGTAATGGAAAAGATGAGATCGAAGATGAAAAAGGTGAAAAAAAAGTTAACTATTTTTTTGTAGCGACAGATTGGGATGCTATCTTCATCACGCCACCCTCTGTACCTTTTTTAAAAAATATAATTCTTTTTTTGAAAGATCAATTGAAGGCGCGCAAATTGAAGTGGCGAAGATCGCTAGTTTGGGGAATGCTTGTGTTACCACGCCTTCAATTGATCTTTCAAAAAAAGAATTATATTTTTTAAACAAGGTACAGAGGGTGGCGTGATGAAGATAGCATCCCAATCTGTCGCTACAAAAAAATAGTTAACTTTTTTTTCACCTTTTTCATCTTCGATCTCATCTTTTCCATTACACATGTCATGTTGCCGTCATGTGTTCAAAACCAGTACTTATGCGCTTGCGTGCGCTGCCATCTGTTGACTATATATGTGTGAAATGCTTCGTTGAGTAAAAATTGTTGGAAGTTAGCGCTGTGTCCGCGTCGTCTATTCGTACCTCGTCCCTTTTCATGCGCTATTAAGTATAAGACATGGAAAACGGTATTTACCTCTGTTTAGGAATTTCTACATTCTCACTGAAAGCGTTCGTCCCAGGACTTCTAACCTTCCCAGGCTAGCAGTCTTAATCGTAGCTACTTTGGTTTTCACAAATAGCAATTGTGCTTCTTTTGTTACATCCTAATGGTATACTACCAAGTGTGCCACCGTTTCATGTGCCACCGAACTGGCATCTGGGAATATGTGGACGTTCCTACTTGTAGACTTCCTTAAACTTCCTATGTAGTGTCTTGGTACATTCAGCTTTTCAGTTGTTGGTAGTTTCTCCATTCAATCGTCCATTTAGCGCTTTCTGTTTGTTCAATTCAGTCGTCCCATGAAATATCCGCCTTCCACAATCGTATTGCGAGTCTGGTGACAATCCTGACCGGCGCTATAAATCCTAACAGGTCGAATAGATTGTTACACTATAGAAAAGATACACTTGTTTATAGCACCGAGTGCGTGTATTTCCGCGGTACTGCAGGTCCATTTCCCCAAGTTCATTCCGGCGCTTCGAAAAGTCCCCAGGGTGCACACCAGCAATGGTCCATGCATGACCCAATTCTAGCATAAATTGGTACCAGTCCTGAACCAATGCTGGTCTATTGGCAAAGTGCAACCCAATCCAATGCTAGCCTAGAATTAAAGCCAAGATTGGGTGAATATTATGCGAATGCAGCAGCCATTGTGTGGCTAGCCTAGTGCCAGCGCTAGGCCATATAGCTTCCATCAGTATTGAAAGCTTTGGGCCGGTGCCCTTTGCATGACGAATATTGTAACTACGCTGGATATAGGGTATGCAGCCTTTATTACCGCAAAACGTTTGCTAGTGCCATTCTAATAGCAATGCTCGCCCTACTGTCTACACGATTGTAACTAGCAAAACCCGATAAATATATTAGGTCAAGAAGCGAAATTCACCTACATGTGAAAAAAACAATACTGAAAGACAATTTATTACAGTTTATTTACAAATAAATAAGAACAAACAGGCATTTTCTGTGGATCTAATTGGGTGACGCTTGGATATGTTAAAGCACTTTATTTACAAGCAACTGCCTAAGAGTCATCTCTCGTGAAGCTAGGTGGGTGACGGTGGATAAGGCAGAGACCTGAGGATAGCATTTAGGCAAGGTGCCGAGGACGGTGGGCTGGCCAGGTCTATCAGGACTGGGAGCCCACGTTGGTATGCTAGTTGGTTTGTGTTCGGATGACGGTGGGCAGGACAGGCCCTTGAGGACCGCGACAACGTAGTGGTTTCATTGCATTTGCTGCCACCTCCCACAGCGACTTCCCCATTATTTGAAGATATTTCGCTGGAAAATACGAATAAATATTGGCAGAGATGTCGGAATGACAAATGTGTGTGAGTGATTGAAATAACTTTATTTAGGTCCGGAGAAGATGCAGGGGAGACCCCGTGTCACCCGGCTAGTCCCACGTAGGAACCGCCAAGCCAAGCTTGACGGCTCGATCTCGGGCACTCTGGACGGCCAGGGTTTGGTCGTTGAGTATGTGGCAATATTTTTATGTCGGAAAATAACCATATTCCAAGAATAGAAGTTTCAGCACAGAGTTCGAAGGGGTGAATTGACAAATTTTGGGGGCAGAGATTTGTGACGCAACACTCTTTCATATTTCAAGATACATGACATATTTCGTTGACGGTGCTACAAAGAACATTTAGAACATACACACAAAATGCACAGAATCCATCCGTCTTGTTTACAACCTACACTTAGTCAACGTAGCACTTTGGAATTAAAGAACTGCAACAAAAGTGATTACAGCATAAAAAGCCTAGTTTCAAATGGTGTTGATACGATGCGGCCTTCGTGCAAAATTTTGCATGTGAAACCCGAGAAGTTGCGTCAGGAAACACTAGCGAAAATAGGCATTTATTACACGGACATAAATAAATATTGCCGCATTCGCGTGCTGGAAATGATGTTTCACCTAGAACAGTGAGAACAAGCGTGCTTCCTCGGATTGACTAGCAGGATAAGGCAGCACCCATGGAATGATGGTTTGGTGCTGAAATAGTCCTAGCAGGACCATTTCAGCACCCAAGTCCTGAAATTTGGGAGAAACACGAAAGCATAGTTACAGGTGTTCTCGGCTGGGCACTATTCAAAGGCTGTTAATAAAATTAGTTAAGCAATTACCGGCACTCTTCCTTAGCGAGGGTTGTTTAAGTAGTATACGTACCGCGTGATAATACTTAGGTTGGCAGCAGTCTATAGCATTCAAAGTAGTACAGCATAAAAGAATTGTCAGTCCATCTCACAGCCTTTCTGTTCAGCAAAAGTTGATGAATCTACATAAGAAATATGTCAGCACCTAAAAAAATAAAGTGAGACAGCAGATTTCAGTGATTCTTTGAGCTCACTTACTGCGACAGCAGAAGTTTCCAGCATTGAAGACCACCATTTTATTTCCGATTGCATGTTTTTTCCTGAAATAATTGCGTTCCCACACTACGGGTAACTCTAAAACGATCTAGTGGTTAGATTTAAATGTATTCATTTAAACACAGGATACAGGGACCGAGGTTAGGACCACTATAACAATGCGTGATTCGGCGAGCGAAAGAACAAGGAACCATTCAGGTCAATGGCAGGAGCAGAAGAGGATATATTTTATTCTTCTCTTTTTCTAACCGCGCAGCACGCAGCACGAGGAACGAGGCACATGCGCATGTCCATGCACTTGAGGGCGCCGTAAATAAAAGGTGAAGGAAGAAGATTACCATGGCCGCTAGAGGGCTCCCCCCCTACCTTTAGGAGATGCGCAGCGATGCGCGGGCGCCCAAGAAACGGCCTTTGGAGTTGGGTGGTCGGGTAAATCCTTTCTTTCCGCGGTGGTGAAGTGGTCGAAAGTGAATAATGCTGGCGAGGCCGCCAGGTAGCGCGGGTTTGACTCTGTCGATAGCCACGAATCCTTCACATCCGTTGGGCCCCATGGTGACAGTTTTTTCTGTCCGGCTGAGCACCTTCAAGGTCCGTCGTAGGGAAGCGTAAGGGAAGGTCGGATGCCTTCACGCCGGACGAAAACGTGGCTCGCTGTAGTCATGTCCTTGCAGGCAAAAACGCCTGTCGACGATGCATATCGGCTAGGGCAAGGACGCAGACGTCAAAAGAGGAAGCCGAGCTGTTGAACGTAACTGTCTGGATCGGGCGTGGCGACAGTATCTAGCGCGAAAAATTTACCTGGCATACGCAACGTTGTGCCGTAGACCAACTCCGCAGTTGTGCGGCTGAGGTTCTCCTTGAAAGACGAGCGCACGCAAGGCAGGACGAGAGGAAGATCGTTAGCTCAAGAAGCGCGAGCCTGGCGAGCCATCAAGGCGGCTTTAGGTTGACGTTGAAGGCGTTCAACTATTCCATTGGTCGATGGGTGGTACGCGGTGTATGGACATGGCGGTCGTCAAGCAGGCACGTGAGTTCGTGGAAGAGATCGCATTCAAACTGCCGGCCGCCATCGGTGGCATCCACCCTGGGGCATCCGAAGCGTGAGATCCAGCCACTGAAAGACCTGGAAGCCACGGCAAATGCCGTTACGCCGGTGAGAGGAAACGCCTCAGGCCAGCGGGTATAACGGTCCACACAAGTGAGGATGCAGCGAGCACCTCTGGATGGTGGGAGTGGGCCAACGATATTGATGTGAACGTGATCAAGCCGAGCGTCGGGTGGGCGAAAGCAGTGAATTGGCGATTTTGTGTGTCATGTCGTCTTGGAGCGTTGACAGTAAAGGCATTCACGCGCCCCAACGGCGCACGTCAGAGTTCACACTGGGCCACACAAAGCGAGTAGTAATGAGACACTGCGTAGCATAAACTCCGGGATGACTTGCGCCGTGAAGCTTGTCGAATATTTGAAGGCGGAACCGGAGTGGGACGAACGGACGTGTTCGACCCTGTGAGACGTCGCAAGCGATGGTGTCTGAAGAAAAAAGTTGTCGCAGTTTCACCTGAAAGGCGAAGCATCAATTGCGATAGCAAATTTGTAGAGAGCTATACGGAGTAATGATATTAGCTT
Source organism: Dermacentor silvarum (assembly GCF_013339745.2). Taxonomy (NCBI): domain Eukaryota; kingdom Metazoa; phylum Arthropoda; class Arachnida; order Ixodida; family Ixodidae; genus Dermacentor; species Dermacentor silvarum. The sequence continues at coordinate 28,893,472 of NC_051162.1, read as the reverse complement.
TATCAGCTGTATAAATTTGGACATGCAGCAGCACCGGCAACGCGCAGAACTGTTGTCGACGCCGTCGGCGTTTTTCCCGCGTTCGCTCAAAATGCCTGCGGCGTTGGTGACTGTTGCCGGAGCCTCTGATATAAATAGGCATTTGGTGCCGCAGCTAAACGTCGTCTCCCTTCCCTCCCCCTCCCCCCCTCCCCCACGGCCTCTCGCGCGTCGAAAGAAGGCGCGTTTGCTCTACATATATGATGATTGTAAAGGAGGAAAGAGACGCCTACTTCTGCAGCCCTTAAGGAAGCACGACGCAGAACGCGCGTTTTTTCTCCGCCGTGCGTTCACTCGCCGTGAAAGAGCGCGTCCCTCGCGCCCTTTCACTCGCACATACAGCGTTCGGCGGCGCGCGGCGACGATTTCATCTCGATTGACGTCATACGGAACCTCACGGCGACGGCGACGGCAAAGGCGACGCCGACGGCAGAAATCTGCTTTTGAGTGTCCATATAATTGCTATCGCAATAAAAGGAAAGAGAACGTCGGAGCGCCAGTGACTTTGTGGATAAGCGGATGTCCCGAAGTTCAACGTCTGGATGATGATGATGATGGTTGGAGTTTATTGGCGCAAGGGCCAAATGTGGCCAAAGAGCGTAATGCCATGATAACGACTTGCCAGTGGTACATGAATGGTGAAATCTAAGGTGTGGATAAAACAGATGTGGCATGGCTGTAAAGGGGCTAAAAATAGTCGCTGTAAAGTGCGTAAAATTTATAGGTACTACGATTATGGCAATGACTAATGAAGTGTGCTTTGGATACGAGAGATGCATTGTGAAGGAATGATGATATACTAAAGTATGTCAGAGGCGTTTCAAAAACACAAATGCCTTAGCAGAGCCCTTGAAATGTAAGGGTCTGGAGGCATGTGCTACACTGAACTACTATCACAGCGGCATCCTCTGGAGAGAGGATGCACTACGTATTTATTGGGCTGATAACATGCAAGACAACATCGTTCAAAAAAAGCGAGCACTGCTTTGGTATTAAAAAGTGGTCGTTTACCAGGAAACATAGCGGGATGGAGAGGAACACAATAGCGGTATGCGAGAGGAAAGTGTTTCTTCCTCTCTCTCTCGGCTTCCCGACACTCTAGGAGGACGTGGAGGACGGTGAGCCTCTTGCCACATCTACCACAGGTTGGAGGATCATTACCATTCAATAGGAAATTGTGAGTACCATATGTGTGTCCTATTCTAAGACGACAAAATAGGACATCAGTTCGCCGTGTTTTCGATGCAGAGAGCCAGAAACCTAACTGTAGCTTAATCAAGTGAAGCTTATTATTTGTTTCCGCGTCCCACAAGCGTTGCCAGTGGCTTCGCAGTTTCTTACACAAGAAAGGTTTCAAATCTGTTACAGGTACAGCAGCTGTAGGATTAGTATCGTGTGATGTTATTGACGTGGCCATTTGGTCGGCACCAACATTACAGACGATGCCTCTATGCCCAGGCACCCAGCATATTATGATTTGTTAGATGCATAAATAGAGCAGATCAGTGAGTAGAGGTTGATAATTACAGGGTGTTTATGTTTTTGCGGCATCATTAACGCTTTAAAAACGCTTAAAGAGTCGGTAAATATTACAGCCTTTTGGAGTTTCAGTCTATCAATGTGTTTCGCTGCGGATAGTACTGCATATGCCTCTGCCGTAAAGATACTTGTTTGAGGATAAAGTACGTTGGATTCCGAGAAGGACCGAATGACTGCCGCATAGGAAATGCCAGCATAAGACTTTGATGCGTCTGCGTAAAATTCACGGCAAGAGTAACTTGACATTAGTTCTAAAAAGTGCATTTGAATGTGTGCACCTGGCGCGTGTTTTGTTACATCAATAAACGATGTGTCACATTCAACCAGCTGCCACTGCCACGTTTTCTCTGGGCTCAACCTAAAACCGTTTTCATCAGCCCATTTAGCAACTTTATTTAAGCCGTGCTGGACATGTAGTTCACAGACCGCAAGGTTGCACGACTTAAAACCAATCTGCACATCATCTACATATACAGAGTAGAACATCGCTCGTTAAATAGCCGTGCGTAGAGAATTCATTTTCACAATAGACAGTGTGCAGCTAAGCATACCGCCTTGCGGAACACCAGTTTCCTGGGTGAAAGACCTCGACAAGGCCTGGCCCACCCTTACACGAAAGGTACGGTTAGAAAGGTAGGTTTCGATAATACTCAACATGTTGCCGCGGACGCCCATAGTGGAAAAGTCTCGGATGATACACAAGCGCCATGTGGTGTGATACGCTTTCTCTAAGTCAAGAAATACGGAGAGAAAAAACTGTCTGTGTATAAAGGCATCCCTCAATGCAGGCAAGGTGGTCTGTAGTCGACCTACCTTCTCGGAAGCCACATTGATAAAGATCTAGTATGCCCTTGCTTTCTAGGACACAGATCAAGGGCCGGTTAATCATCTTTTCGAAGAGCTTGCACAGACAGCTTGTCCAAACAATGGGTCTGTAGCTACTAGGTAAGCACCGGTCCTTGCCCTGTTTAAGTATGGGGATTAGTATAGCTTCTTTCCAAGAAGATGGAATGTAACTAGTGGCTCACATGACATTAAATATAGAGAGGAGTGTCTTGTGTGTTTCAGGGTGTAGGTGCTTGATCTTTTCATACATGATACGGTCAGCACCTGGTGCCGAACCATTGCAACAAGCAAGAGAAGCTTTAAGTTCGGCTAAAATAAACGGGCAGTTATAATGTTCATTTCGGGCCCATTTCCGATTGAAGGGCTGTCGCTCTGTGCGCTCTTTGAACCTCAGGAATGTTTGTGTGTAATGAGATGCACTGCAGACATATTCAAAGTGTTTGCCCAAACAATATGCCTGATCCTCCAGGCAATCTCCTTGGGTACTCACTAAGGGCAGCGAGTTCGTCTCACGACCCTTTAATTTATTCACCCTATTCCCTACTATTGCCTCGTCTGTGTAAGAGTTTATACCAGAAATGTACCTCTCCCAACTCTCTCTCTTTGTACGTCGACGTGTCCTTCTGCCTTGCGATTTAACCTGTTTGAAATTAAGGTTTTCGGCAGTAGGATAATCGCGAAGCAATCCCTACGCTTTGTTTCGATTTTGGCGCGCTTTACGACATTCTTCGTTCCACCAAGGAATGCGGCGCTTCTTAGCCAATCCGTTAGTTTGTTTAATACATTTCGTAGCAGCGTCAATAATAAAACCTGTCAGATATGTTATGGCGTCGTCTACATTAAGAGCAACACTGTCATCACGGCCTAAGTGTGTCAGCTCTCGGAACAGTTCCCAGTTGGCCAAGTCTTCGTTCCATGGAGGTGATGGTGGCAAGGATCAATCTCGTTTCGTTGAGTTTAACATAATTGGGAAGTGGTCGCTTCCATAGGGGTTCTTGAGGACGGACCACTCCAGGTATGGTATTAGTGTGCTCGACACTATGCTTAAGTCTATAGACAAGTATGTGTTGTGTGTAATGCTGTAGCATGTAGGTTCTTTCTTGTTCAATAAACGTTCACCGGAAGAAAACAGAAAATTTTCTACAAGGCGCCCTCGCGCATCGCAACGAGAGTCGCCCCACAGCTGGCTATGAGCCTTAAGATCAGCTACGACTATGTATGGCAAAAGAAGTTCATCGATGAAGCTCTGAAACTGTGTCTTGGAAAGCTGATAGGAAGGGGGTATTTAGACAGAGCTAATGGTGACTAGCTTACCAAACAACAATGCTCGGACAGCAACGGCCTCGAGGGACGTTCGGAGGCTTAATTGCTGACATGCAACGCCCTTATCGACCATTACGGTTACACCCCCCGACGAGGTGAGAGCGTCGTCGCTGTCTTAGCGGAAAGTGACATATCGCCTTAGAAAGTTTGTATGCATTAATTTTAAGTGTGTTTCTTGTACACACATCACCTTTGGATTGAACTTGCGGAGGAGTTCTTTAACATCGTCAAGATTGCGGAGAAGTCCTCTGACGTTCCATTGTAATACTTGGGTATCCATATTGGAAAAGAAGTTAGTGATATGTGTAAAGAAAGATAGAACTTACTTCACGAGACCTCTCCAGGCCCCATGATGGGGGTTTCGCCTTTCTTCCCGGTGCACTCGAGGGAGCTGCGCCGTTCTTTGGGCGTCTGAGACGCCGGTGGTTTGCTTGTATCCATCACTGCACGGGCAGTGGCCCTGGGTCCAGCTGGCCCGCGGGTCTGCTGGCCATCTTTGGCAGGAGGCGGAACAGCGCTGGCTGCTCCAGCCGGGGGGAGGGGCTGGTGGCGTGACCGCCATCCCACTTCGTGTGACTTGGGCGGCCGCCGAATGATGTGGTGCTGCCGCCCGGCGCGCCATATCAGTGTATGAAGGACTGGACTGGTTGTGGAGACAGAAACGCTTACGCACCTCTGGGAAAGATACGTTTAGTTTGACTTTCAGTTCTTTAATTTGTTTCTCTTTTTCCACGAGGGGCACGAGTAGGCTGTGTGATCTCCTTCACAGCTGGCACAACGGGTTGCTGAAGTGCAGATGTCAGAAGCGTGTTCATTTTGAGCTACACTTAGCACAAGTACAGCGCCCTCGGCAGTTTTGCGACCCGTGCCCAAAACGCTGACACTTAAAGCATCGATGCGGATTCGGGATGTATGGTCTGACACGAAGCTTGCAGTAGCCGGTTTCGATTGATTCTGGTAGGTTGCTGGTTCCGAAAGTTATGGTAATATGCTTGGTAGGTATTTGCTTGTCATATCGCCTTAGTGTTATCCTCTCCACCTTGACTACGTTCTGGTCTTGCCATCCTTCAAGTATTTCGCTTTCACTCAGTTCAAGGAGGTCATCTTCCGAGACGCACCGCGCACTGTGTTCATCCACCTGTGTGGGCCCACTGAAACAGGAATGTCTCCAAACGCCCCAAGTTTCGAGAGTTTGTCATACTGTGGTTTGTCGCAGACTTCGAGAAGAAGGTCGCCGCTTCCCATCTTTGTTACTTTACAGCCTGGGCCAATTGCTTCGGTGAGAGATTTTGCTACAAGAAATGGCGAAATCATTCAAACTCTCCTAGTTTCATGCTGGCTGTGTACAACGCGGTACTTCGGAAACGACTGTTGCGGTTTCATAAAAAAATGAAAGGTTTCATCGGTGCGCCCCCTTTTCAGGGAGCGATCAGGTAGCGGGGGAAAAGTGGTTGCCATGTAAAAATGGAAAGCTCGGCGGCCATGGTAGCCACCCACCACCGAGCCCAACAAGCGGACGCTACAAGGTTGGAATACCTGTAGACGCCAGCCATGCATCGCAGCTATAACCTAATATAAAATACCCAAGGTTGGATAGCTACACCTGGTTAACCCTTGCCACCCAGAAATTCGGAAGTGAGGAGAAGTGACTAGAAGACAGGTAAGATGGAAAAGTGAAAGATAAAGACAAAAGACTGAAGAGGGGGACAGGAAAAGGCGACTGCCGTATTCCTCCAGGTGGGTCAGTCTGGAGGGGCTGTCTATGGGAAGTATAGGCTTAAGAGGTGTGTTGCCTCCGCCGGGGGGCTTTTAAGTTCCGAACACCTAGCATCGGCTCAACCCCCAGGATCCCCCTTTCCCGAGGTACGGCTAAGCCGCGCTCGGCTACACGCGGGAGGATCCAACCCCCATGTTCTCGGGTCCGTGGCGTCGCAACACACCAAACGCCTGCTTACGCAGACACCCCTGCGGGCTCAACGTCTGGAAGTTGCGTCGTGGTGATTTCTTAGAAGTGTAGGCGTTCATATTGCGTCGTTACAGGAGAGGACATCTGCGGCCGCGTTGACTGGGCCTTCAGTGTACCAATGTCCCCGGTGAATTCGGAGATAAAGTTGAGCTGCCGTATTTTTCGTGCGGTATAAGTGTTGTGGTTACGGCGAAAAGCGAATGTAAAGAATTGTGGTGCGTGAGGACGTGAAAAATTGAGCCTTCCTGCATGTGTCGGAAATGTCGAATGCCTAACTATACCACCAGCAGCTCACGACCGAATTTGCTGGATCGCGTTCATGCAGATTTCAGTTTCTGCAAGAAAAACCCGCGTAGGTACCAGGTGTTGCTCTGGAACTGCTGTAACACCGCGCCGACAGCCATACTAGATGCATCGGTGATGATACGCATTTGTGAAACCTGCAGAGGATGCACCAGCAGTGTGGCATCCGCCAATGGGTTCTTGGCAGCTTGGAAGCATGCTTCGGCGTCAGACGTCCAAGTCAGTAGGGAGGACGGAGCTTTCGTGGTCTTGAGTAGGTCGGTGAGTGGTATGATAATGCGGGCGATGTTGTAAAGAAAACGGCCGTGGAAGTTGAGCAGCCCAAGGAACTCGCGGAGCTTTCGAATTGATGTTGGGCGAGGAAAGTCGCCCAAGGCAATTGAACCTTCTATTCCAGCGGTGTGATTCCCTTGCGAGTCACGTGGTGTCCGAAGAGCTCAATGTCGTCGACGCCGAAGACGCACTTTGCGGGGGTGATGAGAAGGCCGTGTTCCTGGAGCCTAGAATAGAGCACTGCACGGGCCAATTTTTTCAGCCCGGGCCCGGCCCGGGCCCGCTTTTACGTTGGGCGGCCCGCCCGAGCCCGATCAAAACTTTTATGGCGAGACCCGGGCCCGGCCCGGGCCCGGAAATAATCTACGTTACCCGCCCGGCCCGGCCCGCCACCCCTTTACCTTTGGCCCGAGCCCGACCCGAGCCCGACTCGAAACCGGCCCAAAACCGGCCCGAGACCGAAAAATACTGTTTTTCAGAGTTAAGACGCCCGAGAATAACTCGCTGCATGTTACATGCACCCCACCAGAAAGCCGCTGAAGACGCCTGCGCACAGACACAGACATGCGGTGCAGCACCGTCGCTTTAAAGTGGTCATAGGGGGTGGTTTCGCGGGTCGCGTCCACGACGTCGTAGGACTCCGCAACCACCTCCGTTGATTGTGCGGAGACAGCGTAGTAGAGCGCCGAAGGGTGAAGATGGCCTCCACTTGTGTAAACCAGGCTGCAGAATTCTGTGTCCAAAACGATGGCAGGTCAATCTGCTACGTGGCGATGCCCTCTGCGCGAATCGCCGGGCTTGTCGTTCGGGGTCCCTTCCATGCTGTGGTGCTTGCCTTGCGATCAGGCCCGGGTCACCACGTTATAGGAACCGAGGTTAGGTTCACTATAACAATTCTTGAGTCGGCGAGCGAAAGAACAAGGAACCGTTCAGGCCTATGGGAGGAGCAGAAGAGACTATATTTTATTTTCTCTTTTTCTAACCTTGCAGCACGCAGCACGAGGAACGAGGCACGTGTGCATGCCCATGCACTTCAGCGCGCCATAAAGAAAAGACGACCGATGAAGATGACGATGGCCGCTAGAAAGGCTATTGAAAAATATACATTATCACATATGAAATGTATCACTATACATACATAGCTGCTTTACATTTCTAGTGAACCTAACTTTAGAATGCGCACATCACTGCCTCAAGATTACAGCAGGCAAACGCAACCTAACATTGCAATCGCTACCACAGACCGTGCTATAGGCCGACGACAAATCGACAAATCGATGCAGTCCAAAGCAACGTGAATGGAAAAAAAGATCAACGTTAAGGAAGCGACAAAACTATAAGACATGTTAGAACTTCAACTGTAATATACACACTAATCCTGAAATTAAAGCAACAAGCAAAAGCACTTGAGTAGCAGGACATAATTGTAATAAAACACACAACTTAATGCGCCGTTTCCTAATTCACTTCATGAGGCCCCTCAGAAAATTTACAACATACGCAAAACGAATGCACTCACCTTTGTAAGATCCACGTTCCTGCGTTTACGAGTTCGTCCCAAATCGGAAATGGTGGCCACCAACGCCGGCTTTTTTTGTTTGTCGCCTTTTCCTGTAATTATTTCTAACACTCACAAAACTCTGCGGCCACTTTGTTGCGTATTTTAAGATTTAGGCTTCGCAGTAAAATAATATATGTTGTTTTGTGGCGCAAGGGCCAGCTATGGCCAAAGAGCGCCAAGACGGGGTGTACTCAGTGAGCAATGCTATGATCAATGACAGTGGATAGGTGTAGGGTGGCTGTAAAGGGGCCTAAAATCCTGCGCACTAAAGGTGCGTAAAAGACAAAAAAACTAAGATCATGACAATGACGTGATAGGGGCGCAATGAATATGATATAGTATAAAAAAGTTGTAAGAGATACAAGGCACTACTGCCTCACAGGGACCCTTAGAAGCAAGGGCCTGGAGGAGAGTGCATTTCAAGTATGCTGTCGCAGCAGCGTCCTCTGAAAGAGGATGCCACTACGAATCTCTCGGGCGAAAAACTTGCAAAATGTCGAGGTCGTTTAAAAAGGCTAAAACTGAATCGTGCGGAAATATGGAGTGGCATTGTGTAAAAACATCGCTGGGTGAAGGGGTATATTCTCTTTATAGGCTTGAACAAAGTGCTTTTTTCTTTCAGGTTCTATTAGTGGACACTGTACTAGGATGTGAAGTACAGTAAGTGCTTCCCCACATCTAGCACAGGTTGGGGGTTCGCGTCCAGACAACAGGTAATTATGCGTGCTGTAAGTGTGTCCTATTCTGAGCCTACAGAATAGGAGATCATTTCTTCTAGATTTCGTCGTCGATGGCCAGTTTCCTAAATGGTGATTAATTAAATGGAGCTTGTTATGAGTCTGGCCGTCCCACAAACGTTGCCAGTGGACTCGAAGTCTCTTACGTAGATATGACTTCATATCGGGTACAGGGACGGGCATAGATGTGTTGCCAGCTTTTGCCTCGATGGATGTGGCAAGCTGGTCTGCCAGTACATTTCCCTCGATGTCTCGGTGCCCTGGCACCCAGCACACCACAACATGGTGCCCAGACGCATAAATACTACATATGAATGAATAAAGCGATACTATTACTGGATTTTTGTGCCTTTTAAGAGATTTTAAAGTTTTTACTACGCTCAGCGAGTCTGTGTAGATGATTGCTTTTGGTATTTTCGAGTCCTTGATGTGTTTAAGAGCCGACAGTATTGCATAAGCCTGTGCTGTAAAAATGCTCGTTTGTGGATGCAGGGCGTCGGCATCTGAAAATGATGGGCCAACCGCTGCATAAGAGACGCCAGCATGAGACTTTGATGCATCGGTGTAAAATTCCGGACGGGAGTATTTATGCTGCAGTTCAAGGAAGTGCATTCGAATGTGTGTAACAGGGGCGTGCTTCGTAACATGTAAAAAGGACAAATCAAAGTCTACAATCTGCCACTGCCACGGTGAGACCTGCAGAGTAGGTGTCATTAGACGATGTTCAAGGACTGGGACATCCATTTCCTCAGCCAAACTTCTCACACGCAACGAGAAGGGTTGTCTTACTGCAGGCCGGTTATGAAACAGGTGAGAGCTAGACAAATCATTTATGGTGGAATATGTGGGATGTTGACTGTCAGCGTTCACTCTGAGGAAGTACGTGAAAGCTGTGTAGGTCCTCTGCAAGTGGAGTGACCACTCATTGGATTCCACGTAAAGGCTTTCTACAGGGCTTGTCCTAAAGGCACCTGTAGAGAGGCGAATACCTAGATGGTGGACGGGGTCCAGCATCTTCAACGCGGTTGGGGTGGCTGACGAATAAATTATGGCCCCGTAATCTAAGCGTGTCCGTATGAGGCTTTTATACAAAGTTAACAGACACTTTTTGTCACTACCCCATGTAGTGCGTGACAACACTTTTAAAATATTCATTGTTTTCATGCACTTGTTTTCTAAATCTTTTAGGTGTGGTATGAATGTTAGCTGTGTGTCAAGAATTATGCCTAAGAATTTATGTTCCCTTTTTACAGGTAGATGCTGTCCTTGCAGGTCAATGTCGGGCTCGGGGTGCAGTCCTCTCTTTCTAGAAAAAAGGACGCAGGTGCTCTTTTGTGGGTTTATGCAGAACCCATTCTCGTCTGCCCATTTAGCCACCTTGTTCAGACCAAGCTGAACTTGCCGCTCACAGATTGCAAGGTTGCACGATTTAAATCCAATCTGTACATCATCGACGTACGTTGAATAAAACATGTTTCGTGGGATGCATAGACGCAAGGAATTCATTTTTATAATGAAGAGAGTGCAACTGAGCACCCCACCCTGTGGCACTCCGGTTTCCTGCACGAAAGGTCGTGATAATGCATTGCCAACTCGAACACGGAATGTGCGATTCAGCAGATAACTTTCAATCACATTTAACATATTACCACATATACCAAAGTGGGAGAGGTCTCTCAGTATTCCGAACCGCCACGTGGTGTCGTATGCTTTTTCCATATCGAGGAAAACAGAAAGGAAGAATTGCTTGTGGACAAGAGCCTCTATGCGTATCAGATGGTCAGTGGTGGATCGGCCATCGCGAAACCCACATTAGTATGGGTCAAGCAGCTTATTTGATTCTAGGAAATGTATCAGACGGCGGTTTATCATCTTCTCGAAGACTTTGCAGGTGCAGCTTGTTAGAGCTATGGGCCGATAACTCGATACGGACGATGGATCCTTGCCTTGCTTCAGGATAGGGATCACTATGGCCTCTTTCCAGGCAGAGGGGATCTCGCCGGAGGTCCATATGGAGTTATACAGACAGAGAAGGGTTTTCTTCGTTTCAGAGGGCAGGTTCTTCAACATTTCATATAGTATGCGGTCAGAGCCTGGGGCAGATTGGTTGCAGCAGGCGAGTGATGCATGCAGTTCTGCTAGAGAGAAAGGCAAATTGTATGGCTCGTTCCCAGTGCTCTTTCGGTCTAGTTTTTCTTTTTCTATTGCTGATTTGTATCTTTTAAACGCTGGAGAATAGTGCGACGAACTGGACACATGTTGAAAATGTGCACCCAGATGGTTCGCTTGGTCCTCCAGGTTGCCTCGATGCGTGTGTACCAGGGGAGGTGGATGTGTTTGTCGTCCTCTTACTCTATTGACCCTGTTCCAAACGTTGGCCTCATCCGTGTATGAATTGATACTTGATAAGAATTTTTGCCAGCTGTCTCTCCTGGCTTGTCTGCGCGTTCTCCTACCTTGGGACTTAATTTTCTTGAAATTGACAAGGTTTTCAGCAGTAGGAGAATCGCGAAACTGCCTCCATGCTTTGTTCTGCTGCCTACGCGCGTTCCGGCATTGTTCATTTCACCACGGAACACGGGGTTTGCTAGGAAGTCCAGTTGTTTGGGGAATGAACTTAGATGCTGCATCAATTAGGAACTTAGTAAAATACTTGACGGCACCGTCAACTCCGAGCAAAGACATGTCAGCCCACGAGATCGTACTGGTAAGTGTTTGGAATTTTTCCCAGTTCGCTGCATCGACCATCCACCGGGGGGCATGTGATGGAGATGCGTATTGTCTTTGTGCTCTCAGCAGTATTGGGAAATGGTCGCTCCCATAAGGGTTTTTTATAACTTCCCATTCAAGTTCAGGTAGTAGGGATGGAGAAGCTATGCTGAGATCTATGGAGGAAAATGTGTTATTTGCGAGACAATAATATGTAGCTTCTTTTTTGTTTAACAGACACGCACCGGATGAGAAAAGAACGTCCTCAATTAGACGGCCTCGTGCATCAATGCGAGAGTCGCCCCACAGACCGCTGTGCGCATTAAAATCGCCAAGAACAAGATAAGGTTCTGGCAATTCGTCTATAAATGACTGAAATTCATGTTTGTTTAGTTGGTAATGTGGGGGTATGTAAAGCGAGCAAATGGTGATGAGTCTGTTTAGGAGAACAAGTCGAACTGCCACTGCTTCGAGGGGCGTTTGTAGCTGCAAACGTTGGCATGCTATGCTTTTGTGAATTAGAATGGCAACACCGCCTGATGATGCGAGAGCATCATCACGATCTTTACGAAACGTAACATACTGTCGGAGAAAGTTTGTATGTGTCGATTTTAAATGAGTTTCCTGTACACACAGCACTTTTGGATTGTGTTCGTGGAGAAGTTCTTGCACATGATCGAGGTTCGTAAGAAGGCCTCTGATGCTCTATTGTATGATTTGTGTATCCATACTGAAATTAAATAGGTGCTGTGTGTACTAAAAAAAAGGAAGTGTTGCCTTAGATTACAGAGCCATTTCCAGGCCCTGTAACGCGGGATTTGTCCTTTCTGAAGCGGTCGAGGGAACCTCGCCGCTCCTTAGGCGCTTGGTGTGCCGTCGGGATGGGTGTGGTGTCCATTGCTTCTTGTGAAGCGCCGGACACGCGCTCTTGCGAGCGAGAAGTTTCGCGGGAAAGTCTCCCCGCGAAGGACGAGGCATTTGCGCCCACCAGCCCTGAGGTCGATGGGGCTGCCTTTGGGCCTGAGCTGCGCCGGCTGTTGCTAGCGCCAGCAGGGGCCGGTGAGGGTGAGGCAGCCTTCACTGCACCCACCGTGGGGCTGGTGGCGGGCCTGCGGGTTCGCTACGCGTAGCGCAGGCTGCCACCGAGGACTGTTGTTGTGCCGGCAACCCTAGGGTAACCGGGCCTGTTTGCTGGTTGGGTGGAGCAGGCTTAGCGCCTTCCACCCTGGGGGCAGGAGCCACAAGCGACAGCTCGCTGCGTGCGGGCTGTGCAGGTGGCAGTAGCCGCTGCGACGCTGCCCCTTGACGCGCCGCATCAGCGTAAGTAGTCGTGTGGAATAGTGAGCACCTTTTGCGTGCTTCCCTGAACGATATGTTTTCACGGACTTTCAGTGTTATAATTTCCTTCTCTTTTTTCCAACTTGGACAAGACCGGGACTACGCTGGATGCCCACCATCGCAATTAACGCAGTAAGGTGTGGCCTCGCAATTGTCTGAGGCATGACCTTGTACTCCACACTTAGCACAGGTGAGTCCACCACGGCAGCTCTGCGAGCTATGGCCGAATCTTTGACATTGGTAGCAACGCCTAGGGTTTGGTATGTAAGGTCTTACAGCTATCTTTGTGTAGCCTGTTTCAATGGTTTGTGGCAATTCGCTCAATTCAAAGGTAAGTATCAGATGTTTCGTGGGGATTTCTTTGTTGTCCCGTCTCATAACAATGCGCTGCAAATTCGTGACGTTTTGCTCCTTCCATCCTTCCAACAGTTCGGTTTCAGATAGGTCGATGAGGTCTGCTTCTGATTCTACCCCCGTACTGTGTTTATGGACCGATGCGGTGAAACGGTAACTGGGACATCACCAAAAGTAACAAGTTTGCCGAGTCTATTGTATTGTTCTTTGTCACGTAGTTCAAGAAGAAGGTCCCCGCTTGGCATTTTGGTGACCTTGTAGCCAGGGCCTAGCGTGTTGGTCAAGCTCTTTGCAACTACAAATGGGGATATGGTTCTTGCTAGTTTTTCTGTTCTTTCACTATGCACTACTTGAAATCGTGGGAAAATGTCTTTAGGTCGCGTGAACATGTTCAATATCTCATCGGTGCGTCCCCTCTTGTGAGGGAGACGATCAAGAAGTCGAGGAAAAGCGGGCGTTCCCATAACAATTTAGTGTTGTTCGGCACCAATGGCAGCCACCCACCACGGAGTCCAACAAGGGGACGCTGCAGCACTTAACGTGTAAGGCTGCAGGCGCCAGCCGTACATTGCCGCTATAACCTTATATAAAAACCCAAGGGAGGGCACCTACACAAGGTTAACCCAAGCCGCTTATGAAAAGTGTGGAAGTAACAGAAGAGAGGAGGTGACAGGACAGTGAGGACAGAAAAATAGAGAAGAAAAAGATCGGAGAGGGGGACAGGAAAAGGCGACCGCCGATTTCCCCCGGGTGGGTCAGTCCGGGGGTGCCGTCTATGTGAAGCAGAGGCCAAAGAGGTGTGTTGCCTCGGCCGGGGGGCCTTAAAGGTCCAAACACCCGACATTAGCTCAACCTCCAGGATCCCCCTTTTCCCAGACACGGCTAAGCCACGTACGGCTACGCGTGGGAGGGTCCAACCCCCGTGTGCTCAGGTACGTGGTGGCGCAACTCACCAAACGCCTGCTTGCGCAGACGCCCCTGCGGGGAGGCTTCGCAGTAGGAATGACGACCGCAAGCGAGCATTTCTCACGATAGCAGTGCACTGACAAGAAAATAGAAAACTTCAAGCACTCACGCCACCCAGTTGGTATGCTAGTTGTGCATGGAAGGAAAGCGTTCAGGAAAGAGCTAATGAACCTAGCCCCACCTAGCCCTACCTCGTTCTTCGGGTGGCAGTGACGGAGGGCGACGAGAGAGACTATAGCGACCCCACCACATTCTCCTGCGCGTACGCGCGCAGCCAATTCTACATAGCAGCATAAGCTGCCTGAGCTCTTCATTCATAGCACTGACCAGGCTTAAATGGTTGTGTAGGGGAGGGGCGTTGGGGTTGAAGGACAGAAAATAAAGGCGAAAAAAAGCTTTGGCTGTGCCAGATCAGGCAAGGACGAAAGGGTGATGACATGGACAAGCGCAAAGGTTCAACTAAATTTTCTTTATGTCAGAGGAGTCTATACAAGGAGCTTACTACATAATTGCAATGAAGTAACAAACAAGCAAACCTATTGGAATAGGAGCATGGTGATTCAGTCGCAGCAACATGTCATGCATGAACCTTTCTTCTCTGCTAAACAAATAAAAAGAAGTTTCAAGAATACATGTGGTCCAACTGGAGGCAATATAAAACGGTTCCATAAGCTCTCTGGCAATGCAATTCTGGATTCTGGCCAGAATCTTGATCCTTCTAAGCCGCGTAGCACACATGCACGAATTACAATGCGCAGCCAAATGCGCAATGCCGTTGTTTCTTATCGAAAGTTCATGTTCCCTTGCACGATCAATAAAGCAGTGGCTAGTTTGCCTGATATAAGACTTCGCCTGTTTGTTACGCTGTGCACTGGCTTTCGTTTTTTTAGAGAGGCGAATTTCTGTGAGGGTGAAGTAAAAAAACGCCCATTGCACTGGAAGTAAAAAAAATACTGGTGGTTAGGATATATGCTAAGTCCTCCACAACGACGTGCCTCATAATCACATTCTGATTTGGGCACGTAAAACCGCAGATTTTAAGTTTGTATTCACTTTTTTTTCAAACGTCAGTTAAGCTTAGCAAATCAGCCGTGGTTACTTAGTGGTTATGGTGTCGGCAGCTAAGCACGAGGTCGCGGTATTGAATCTCGGCCATGGCGGCAGCATTTCTATGAGGGCAAAACGCAGGAAACTCCCATGTTCTTAGATTTAGGAAACCCAGGTGGTCCAAGTTAATTCAGTCTCGCACTATGCCGTGCTCATAATCACATGGTGGTTTTGGCACCTAAAACCCCCGAATTTATCCTTTTAACCTTAGCAAGTCGTACAAAATTACATTAAAAATGAGGAACAAAAAAAATTGCTTACTACAAGCCCTGTGTTGTTCCAAGAAAGCCAACTTAGTTACCTCCGTTGCCAAATTTACAGGAATGTCGTTACAATAATTCCCGCCTTGTTGAACGGCAGTGCTTATATTGTGTGATGCATGTGCTAGCAGGGCCAGCGTTGGATCTCTGAAACAATGGCCCAACCGATAGTCGATTCACGCTGCTTATCTTAGGCCATCATTGGGCCGGGACTAAGAATGGCGCAGCGCACGTTGGAACCACGCTGTTAACCTTAGGCCATGATTCGGCCCGGAACTGCCAATACATATCAAACGCTGGCTCGAGCTGAAGTGCCGCCGGGGTCTATTGCGCTTCGACAAACATAACTTCCGCCCCTTGCTCGCCGTTGGCATCTAGCATTAATTTCTGTGTTTCTTGGCTGTGCTAGCAAAGTTTACTACTTCTTTATTAGGAGGGTAACTAATTGTTACGGCTAAGATCAAGCTGCTCGAAGGGGTTCCAAAAATCACTCGCGCCTTTCGCCATATTGCAATTTCTTTGCTCTAAGTTCTTTTGTGTGGCATTCTCCCGCCCTAAGAATCGCATGGTGTCTCAATCACCTTCATGGTTGCGGATCCGTAGGTATGCCTTTTCAACGCCAGCATCCATTGCAACGTGATTGTTTTGCAAGTTCAGTAATAATGCCAGCATGTATGAATTCAATGCCACACCACCATCACTGGTGGTGTGGCGTGCGTTAAACCACATGCCAGCACTTTTCATCGTTATACACTATTTCCACCAGGCCAGATTTGAAGTACCCTTGTAATTCCTTTTCATATTGTTCTAATACTTTGTCTTTTTGTGGCTTTCTGGATATTTGAATAAGTATTTCATTAGCAATGCATTTGTTGTCTGGCAAGCTTAGAATTTCTTTCCAAGGATGTTTTACCAGGCCCCGGAAACTCTCGAGTTCACCAAATGGCCACAGAGGGCGAAAAATCAACCGCGGCGCGTTCCAGCATAAGCGCGCAAGTGGAGCTACTGTAATTTGGTCGAATACTTTAGTTTGTATGTTTTCTGCTAGGGGCGCTCAACACGACTCAATATTTGAGCTATTAAAGTACATATAATAACCGACAGACACAGTTACAGTGTCAATTTTTTTACAAAATAAGCAGTCTATTGTTTTTATTGGACTTCTGTTATTAAAGTCCGTGCTTTGTTACTTGAATAAAGGTTTTGAGGCCTCACTGACATGCGATCAGCGGCAGCCCACTGGTATCGATTGCAGTCCGTGCTGTTTATCGATTCAAATTGTACGGCGGTTATATTTGCGAACGGGGTGGTCGTTTCCTTTGACCAGCATCGCGCAGGTTCATTTTAATTAGATATCAATAATACCTCAGCCAGTTTATGCGTCCAACATTCGATAGCTGCCACCAAGCGAACGTGTTTAAAGACGGTGAATTTTATCAGCTGCGGCGTTTCACTGGCGGCTGCATGCACGGCTTCCGCCGTTTGTGATCTGCCGCGTCTGGCCGCGTTGCGTCTGGTTGCTCGAAAAAACGTGCTGGACAGCACGAAAATTCATCGCTGGAACCGAGCACAGTCTGCTTGAAGACTACCCACGAAAGCGGATTAACCTTGAAGCCCCTGGGCTTGTGCGCCGGTGAGTAAAAAAGCAGTGTTTCGCATTTTCAACTTTGAATTTCTTTGCGTGCGAGGCGGATAAAGCAGATTCCTGTCGTCATTTCTTAAAAGTAGAAAATAGTAATAATTATAAAGTTACTGCCCTTCCAAAGCAATTCAAACGAGGCTCTTGCTACTTTGCCAAGTTGCTAAAATTGCTAACATGAGTACAGCATAAATAATAAAGTTCTGGCTGTTTCTGCATAAATGATACACCGCGATAAATTCACTGCACATTAGTGACAAGTGTACTTCCGGTGATACAATTAGATTAACTGCATTTGAGACATAATAAGATGACTGTGTTTATTACTAGTATCTGGCAGAAACAATTGTAATCTAATCGAGACTTGACTAAGCACAGCCCACACAAGGACACCACTGAAAGAAATGCACACTCAAAACAATGTTGTGTGTGTGTGTTTGTGCGTTTTTCTGTCATGGAGCGTTTCGTGCACTGTTCTCTGTCATACATGAATCACAAACTCACGCACACTTCCACCATAGTAATTTAGGCTCTTTTTTCTTTCGACTCCAGCCTCCAAGACGCTGCTCATATTTGGACTCATCCCTTTGGACTCTATTGTCTCTGGACATAGAAGTCAACCCTGAACGTGTCTCCACTGGAAGTAACATCAAGGGCCAGAATCCTCACAGGGTATGTTTCTGAACACTTCAACTAGAACCGTGATTTTTCTTCATTTATGGGACTGACTTTTGTTTCACCATTTTTTGCTTGCATGTGTGTCATGGCTTTGTCATTTCTCTTTTCAGGAAGACGGACAAAAGAGAGATTATTGGTCTGCAAGCTGCCCACGCTAAGCCACAAGATGCTCAACTGTCACCACAATGACAACAGGTCCTCTTGAACTACGTGCCTCACTATGAAATGTTTGGAAGTTTACCAGATAGAGAGGTGTGAGCCCTATTAGGATAACAGCAGTCTACAGTTCTGTATCATACTGACCGGGAATGAGAAATTTGACATACAAGCTTAGTTGCTTTTAAGGGCGCTTTATGACAATCGGAGAAGTAACATGTTGAGTCCCAACTTGTTTCTTTTGCAGTCATTATAGCCATGACGACCAGAACAGAAACAATGTAGCAAGCTCCTACTTGCTAATGCACAAACTCTGTCATCTGCTATTTGCAAATCAATTTGACGGGCATTAGTACCACGAAGTATCACATGCTCCCTCACAACGATAATTTGTTACATGACAATGCAAATAATTTTAAAATGATCAAAAGCGCTTAATGCAATTTTAAGGAAATGACACTTCATGTTGACTGAAACTCATTTTATTTTTTTCTTAAAGTACCCTCAGGGCCACAGGCATTAAAGAGGGGAGTGGTTACAAAGTAGTAGAGTAAAACAAACAAGTGCAGTGAGTTCTTGTAACATAATGATTCTCCTGATTATACAATGTTAGCTAATGTTTTGCAAAAAAGTTTGTTATCTGTGATGGCTACGATACTTGGTGGTTCCAGTTCTGAGATGTACGGGGCATGAAAGAAAGACTTCGTGTTACATGAATCAATTCCTACCTTACTGCGATGATCGACGCAGTTTGAAATGCACTGAGGCCGCAGTATGAAGTCGTCATGAAGTGTGGTGTGATAGAAAATTTTATGAAATAGCAAACGATGGCCGACTTTATGGTGATTAGCTAGTGGAATGAGTGCTAGGCCAGTTTACATTGAAGTTATGCTTGCGGTACGGTTATAATTAGAAATAATAAAACGAGTATAGTTATTTTGTACTAGTTGAAGTGAAGTAATCAGATTAACCCGACTGGGATCCCGTTTTGCAGATGCATATTCAAGTTTCCAGCAAATTAGTCTTGTAAAGCTGTAGTTCTAAAGTAGATGGCGCTTTGGAAAAGTTATGCCATAAGTACCCGAGCATGTGATTAGCACTGCTAATGACGTACTTTATATTATTGGTCCAATTTAAGTTATTTATATGACATGACAAAATCTAAGGGAACGTTAGCATGGCAAGTGCTAGGATTAGAATTAGATCTGGAAATGCGCATGATTTTACATTTGCTTACTACAAGAGGCTCATATAAAGTTTGCATGAAATCAATAACTAGGCTAGTACTGCACCATAAGAGATAGCTAGAAAAGGCAAGCTCACACAACCGGTCAGCCTATTTCACACTTCACAAACTTGAGAAATCACTAAAAGCAAATTTTCTTTCTCTTCAAACAGCAGATGACAAAACCTGCGCACGGTGTGCTCCCAAAAATATTTTGAAATGTACTCACAGAATAAGTTCAGCTTAACATTCAGCTAATCAACAGTGAACGAGCAAGGGAAACCTCAGCGTGGGAACTGGTCTTCGTCTCGGCCCTCACAAATATGTTTGCTTGGTGAAACGCTGGCTCCAAGCTGAGGCTTCCCTCGGTCACCTGTTACTCAACTGAAGTGTTCATCTCCTTGCAACCTCTTTGCTGTGTTTTAATACATATACCGAGATTATTTTTCACCATGAAACCACAAATTCCATTTCCCAAGGATCTGTGAGCATTAATTGGGCTTGCTTATATGTTTATTTAGTGCCCTTGTTTATTCACACAATATTTCCAGAAGTCCTTGTAAGCACTGCTGTCTCCATAACGTTCCTTGGTTTCCTTACAAGTACTCCACTTGTGTCAAAGCCTTTGCTGCCGCACCTGAGCACTAAATGTGCAGCAGAAAAATATCAAGAGCAGGAAATGTGATGTAAAATTTAGCATAACGCCCCCCTCCTACACTTCGTGCCTCTCGCCAATGTGTTATGAGAGCAATGAGACATTGCAGCTCGAGCTTATCTTGCTGACAGTACATTTTTGCCGAGCAATTTTTTGTGTTCCTTTCTTTAATCTAGCTGAAATCGTCGAACGCAAAGAATGTAAAAGGTCAAGCAGCACTGTACGCAATCCAAGTACGAGGGCAGCTCAGCATAAATATCACTGTCTGAACCTTCGTTCTCCCTGCTTTACGGCACGCCGAACACGATGAGAAAACTTCGCTCGATTTCAGCTTTGGGTCCCAATAAATAGATGGTTATCTGTGTTTCTGTGTTGTAAACTCAGTGACGGACAACATTAAGTCCACCTGAGCTGTATGAAAATTGTGATCATGTACTGCCTCATTCACCATTGACAATAAACAATGTGAGCTTACTTGTTTGAAGTGTTTTATTGCCAGTTGAGGCCTCTCGGTCACCTGGCGACATAATGAAGATATCTGTAGTCATGTTAGAGTACAGTACACACGAATACCTCCCCGAAAGCGGTAACCAAACGCCTCAAAGCAGCGAGCGAGCAGCGCGACCAGCCCTACGAACCGCTACCGTAGCGGCCATATTGCTCACTACATAATGATGATGATATTAGTTTCGATTCTGCCAGCGCCATCTCTCGGTCGCATACTTTAGTTCACAACGCCACCGCTACGCTTATTTTCGTTGCACTGTGGAAGGTACAGTTTCCCTTCTCTAAGTTTGTATGGGTGTTCTGTGGTTTTACTTGGTCCCACCCTCCTTGTTCCGTAATTGTCTCTTAATTCTAATGCTGCCATTATTTTGTAATCATCTCTCATGCATATGAAGTATTCGGGTTGTATAAGAAGTAAGTTTGGCAGTTCCCAAAAGTTTCTAACCGCATTGACTAAGCCAAATTAATGAAATAAAGTGTTTTCCTCTTCCTGGTCGACTGCCTTGGTAATTACTGCACTGCTTTATATAGCATGTAGTAGAACAGAATTAGCAGTGCGTACTCGGTATCTAAGTGGGCATGGTCCGTGAACGGTCCATCCCAGGATGTTTTCAACTAGTGCAGTCTTCTCGTTGATCTTTTTTTTTTATTCCGCACTCTCTTTCCAGGTAGAAATTTGTTCCGATAAGGAGTCTCTTGTCATCGCTGTTAGCCTTACGCTGTCAACCTGCTATTGTTCATGTACAGCTATTTATGTGCAGCTTTGCTTTTTTATCAGATCGAACCAAGTTCTTTCTCTATACTCCATCTACTTCGACTGTTTTTATTTTAAAATCTAACATTTCTGATGTTCCGCTACTCCGTCGTCGATAACACCCACCCGTCGGTTGTTTTCCACACATCTCAATGCGTCTATGATCATTGTTTCATTTTCTACATGAATACATTTAAGGCTACGTGGAGGTCCAATAACACTAGAACATATCTGGCTATCGTTGTGCAAAAGGACCCGCGAGTATTCTTCTTTTCCAGATCTTTGCGCCCATACAATTGCTGTCTGTAAGAGCAAACAATAGTTGCGACATGGCAGGTGAGATGATGCATGTAGATTGCAAGCAGTATCGCGGTTTCTCTCCCCAATAGATCCATGTGATTCTTTATTTTTACCATAACTGTACTGCCTATTGTGGATACATGTAACTGTTTGCAGCGCTTGCAAGTGATATTTCACTTGCAACGTTAGCTATTGTGAATTCTCGAGT
>NC_051162.1:28842804-28871929 GCF_013339745.2 Dermacentor silvarum | reverse complement strand
TAAATAATTTATCTGGACCTCTCCCCTCGCCCGAAGTTTAAATATATCAAGCCGATTGTTTTGTTGTTTCAAGTATGGTTAGGCGGTAATTGTAACTGCGGGGAACTGTCCAGCAACAGGACTTCTGCGCAATGCAAGCGTGTATGGCGAATCTCGCGCGTCGCCCGCTACGCGCGTCACGAGGAGGCACAATACTCGCTGCCCAAAGCGGGGATACGTAGTAAAGAAAAGCAAATTAACGGTGGTGACTCCATTAAGAAATAAAATTTAGCTTCAGCTGTTTTGTTGGACTTTCCAGTGTTTAGCCGAAAGTTGCCCGCTTTCGAAAGTGGGGCGGGGGGAATGGCACACTTTCCCCCCCCCCCCACTTTTGACAGTGGGGGGGCAAGTGCCCCCCCCCCCCCCTCCCGGTAGATACGCCTATGTCCACGAACACCGCGTCTTCACAGGTGCCGTACTTCCTCTGTACGTCCTGCGCTCTCTTTTCCTTCTACCCCTGTGGTATTCCGGATGCATGTTCTTCAGTAGCGGAGGGACGACCAACCTGTCCCTCAGGCTGCTCAGTACGTCGACTTTGACGCCGTGTTGAGCGTGATACCCGAAGCCTAACTTCTCTAGTATGTATCTGCCCGTCTGCTCTTGGCAGGCGTTCGCACTGCACTATGTTCTGTGCTTTATCAATTCCCCAGCTATTGTTAAATTACATCGCGTCTCATTGACCAGAGACGTGACTTATTTAACAATAGCTGCCACGACACTGCGTCCTCTGTGAGAATGACCGCACCGACAAAGCTTTTGATTGGCCCGTACGACAGCGGCCGATGCGCTAACGTTGCGCTAGTGAACAGATTTAATTTCTAGAGTATGCTTCGTGAGTCGGTAGTCATACATTGGCCATGTGGGGCCTCGAAAGCTTTCGGGAACACAAGCCACGTTCAACCACGCTGATTTACACCCCATTTACGCGCTCAAAAACAAACTCCAACGGCTTTACAGTGTCCCATACTTCGCGTTGCGTTCATTATAGGCATTAGAGCGGATCACGGTGTGTTATTTATTCCGTTTTATTGCGATGCAATATATGGACACTTCAACCGGATTTCTGCCGTCGGGCGTCGTCGTCGCCGTCGCCGTCGCCGTTCGCCGTGACGTTCCGATATATAAAATCTTCGCCGCGCGCCGTATGCCCCAGCGGAAGCGTGGGGGGACGCGCTCTATCACGGAGAGCGAACGCACTCAATCTCCAACGCGCAAACAAGGAAGCGGAAAGCCAGCGCCGGAGGGAGCAGGGGGGGGGGGGGGGCACTCTGCTGCCAACAACCCCCCCGCGCTCTCCGCACAGTCTCTTATCTCTCCCACCGCGCAAGCCAGGAAGCGGGAAGCCAGCGCCGGAGGGAGCATGGGGGGGGGCAGGCGACTTCTACGCTTACAACAACCGCGCTGTCGTCGTTCGGACCGCACCGTCTTATCTCACACGGCTCTGCCCTTTATGCCGCTGAGTTTCCGTTGATAGACCGCAGTACCTTCGCCCGCTGCGCGGGCGAAGATACGTTGCTGCTGCCAGCGTTTTGACAGTCGTTGTCTGCAGTCATCAGTTGATCTAGTTCATGTTTGTTTGTGCGCGCTCACACCACGTTGTTCATTCAGTTAGTAATAGTCGGGCCACATTTTCCAACGCACGCTACAAATGCAATGCTGCCCAGATCGGCAGTGCAGCACTACAGGTGTGTCCCTTCGCACGCGCTGCCCACGGGAGCGCTTCTCATCAACACCCCATTTCACACGCGCCTTCTCGTGGTCATCGAGTCTCTCTTCATGTCGTCTACTTACGCCGCAGCACACCTGCTTACTTAATCAGCTCATGTTTACCACAATTCATATTGTACCAAGGGCCGCTCACCTTACTTCGTATGACATTGCTGTGTTGCTATCGCATTCATTGCTTCGCCCTTAGGGCGAAACTGTGACATTTTTCTCACTTCCCGGTAATCCTATGTAATTGGCAAACCTGTAGTCATGATGAGACATTCTCGCACTATATTTTGTAGATGCTACGATACAATGAGGAGATGACTTTAGGACTGCCATCACAGTAAGACTGCACTAAACGCTGCGCTGATTCGATTAATCATTTAGTACGGTCTTTCAAGATAGGCTGCGAAAATAATGCTGGCTAGTGGGCCCGATTTACTTCCCGTCCCTCTCTTCTTAGATTTTCTTTCTTTTATTCCACGCACAGTGAACATAACGTAACAAACCACACCAATTTCTGCTAAAGCGACCTTGAGTTATTAACTTTGTTTTCTCTTTTGTGTCCACACACTTAAACATCCTCCAACATTTGCACTCAATCGGAAATAAGCTATTCCCAGCGTGTCGCGAACGTCTGCCTCGTGAAGGGGTGCCAGGTGGATAATTTTTTATTCAATATATAAAATAGGCCTTCTCACGATATAGAGCCCAAAAGTAAAGTGCCTCACGAAAAACGCTTCAAATGTCCCAGACGCATTGGCTTACTCAATCCCCAGACACGAACATTAAAGCTGTTTGTTTGTAAAAAAATTAAATTAATTGGGAGTACTCTAGTCTTCTCCGGTCAATGTTCAAACTAATTCCTCAAATCATTTGAGCTGCCCTGTCTAAATATCTGTTACCATAAAATACAAATAATTGTGCGAATTCTTTGCTTATCTCATCTTTTGCTTAGGCCGGTAGTGTCACATTTTGTGCAGTAATCGTTATGTCCGATGCTTCTTTCTTTTTCTGCTATCCTTTATTTTTGCCTTCAAAAGTACAAGAACATTAAGGAAAAAAAATAAAGTGCGGTGTCAACATCTTCACTGACTAGTCAAGAAGCAACGCAGCGTAATTTACAAATCAGCTAAGGTGCTACGACACCTTAGTTGTGTGTGTATATGTCCCTTTGTTTTCGTTGCTGCGTCAACTTTTTATCTTCTCTCATACCTCCTGCATGTCTCGTTTGTGCAGCTTCAAAATGGAGGTATCAAATTCGCGCAGGTGGTGACCCTGCATGTCCATCGTGCTCAATATTCTTTTCATGTTTAACGAGTTCTGAATATTTTTGTAAGACCAGTCAACTTATAAGAGTTGACATCAAACGCCAAACTGTAAGACACAATTTAACTGAAGACCACCACACGATGAAAAGCTCACGCAAGATGAAATCATGCAGGTCTGGGCACGTATTTGGTAAAAAGGGCTAACGCTAAAAATTGTTCGTTAGAACGAATGGCAACCAGTCCTGATGTTGGACATAATATTTAGGAAGGAGGCCGGCCAATGAGCAATTACGCACGGAAAAATTTTCCAAATACGGCCAAACACGGCATTTAGTGTACAGGCTTATCGTAGGGCCACTAGCGAGTGAAGAAAAAGAACTAAATTACGCTGACATATCAAACATTTTTTTTGAATAAAAGCAGAA
The DNA here is from genome assembly GCF_013339745.2 of Dermacentor silvarum. Lineage (NCBI taxonomy): Eukaryota > Metazoa > Arthropoda > Arachnida > Ixodida > Ixodidae > Dermacentor > Dermacentor silvarum. The sequence continues at coordinate 28,868,484 of NC_051162.1, read as the reverse complement.
TTGGTGAGGCTCTGCACATCACACGCATAAGATAAGTGCGCATTGCTCAATAAGTGTGCTACAAATGTGAGTATATGTGCAAAGCAGAGACAAATTCAGGGGCGTCGAATAGATAAACAGAAACAACAAAGAATGATGGGAAAGTTTGCATGAAAAGGTGCTTACCAACTTCTTCGTTGGTGAAGTTTTCTTTGGAGGTTGAAAAACCAGGGCCATTTCCATAGGTGATGACAGTAAACGGCAGATGGTTGACGTCTGAATACCCAGCAATACCTGCAGAAGTATGTACAGAATACATACAGAAGCAGTGGTTAGGCTAGTACAAATTTTTAGGACTTTGTTACTAAAGAGCGAAGCCGCTAAATCTTGCAAGTTAAAGCTACAGAAAATGTTAAAACGAGTGAGTGAGTGAATGAGTTGAATGAAATTGCAAATGTTGGCGTCTACTGTGCCTCTTTCTTCTACAGAATCAAAGAAGAAAACATCATGTGACACGTACGGACAATTAAGCACATTTCACAAACGTGCTTAAAAGCTCATATATATAAACAGCAACAAAAAACGACTTCTGCAGTTCCTGCAGTTAAAGCAAGTAATTATTGAAGGTAATTGAATAACACAGCAATAAACCGACCAATTTCCGACCTGAGCAACGTATGTTCGGGTAAGCAAGTATCGAACTTCACATCGACTAGTCTAAAACCCAGTGTATGATTTTCATACACATAAACGCGTCATCCACATGGCACCGCAACATCTTTTGAAACTGATGTTCTTTCTCATTTCTTTAGAGAGAATTGCTTGGTGTCAAGTTAAACTGTCACCTTAAGTTTAATACATGCTGACATGATGTCAAAGAAGATTGATTTTCGATTAAGGGTAATAATTTTAACAGGCTCCTATTCCCACTACGTATAACTTCACTTTATTAGGTATTTAGACATTAACTCTTACGATAATGCGCTCAGTCTGGAGAAACACACATTCCACGCACATACTTTATCGGCGACATTTATTAAAACGAAACTGTGAGCATTATCAATTTTTGTTGCCATACGACATACGCAGTACAAATTTACGGCTCTTCCGTGAACATTATGTCACGTGCTTCAGCCCAAATGACTTTAGTAATACAGACACTTTTCACCATCTATTTGGTTCATTATAAACGAGATGGCAGTTCCAGCACGTTCAGACTAAGGTTTTATTTAGGGTCCTTAGTCCAGCAAAGAGTTACTAAAGGGAGCCATTCCTTGCCTCAAGGCCCACCGGGTAGCCTCAGCGGCGGTTCGATTGCTATCGCTTCGGCCGCGTCCCAATGAGAGTGTAATGCAAAAAATGCTCCTGTACATAGACAAAGGCACAAGTTAAAAAACGGTAAGCGGTCGAACTGAATCCCGAACTCCTACACTGTGGACGCGGAGACCACCAGCCGAGACCCGTCCAAGTCCGATGCAGCAGCACATGGCAGCCACGAAAATGGAGATCCACATTCATAGCGCGATGTATCTTCGGTACAAGGTTGCTGGTGCTGGCGCGAGCGCCGCTTCGTTGTACGCCCTGGCCCGGTGTTCCTGGGCGGACATTGCGGTGCGGGCATTCATCGCAAGCCGCCCTCGTCCCCCGTCATCGTCAACCACTGCAACAGCTACCGTATCTGGACGGCAGCCACACAGGACTGTGCTGCCTATAGACGTGGAAACCAGCAGTTCCTGCCGGAGTGTTCCCATCGCATCTGTCCGGAGGCTTTGTGAACTCCTTCCATCACGCTATTTACCCCACCGTAGGGATGTGTGAATCCTCGAGTCCCATGACGGTCGCACGCGCGATAAACGTCACGTCGAATGCAAGAGTGAGAAAGTTTGGGGAGAGGAGGAAGAGAGAGAGGACTTTTAATGGCAGAAAGGTGGAGAGGTCGGCCTGAGTGAAGTGCCTCTAGCCTGCTACTCCACGCTGGGGAAGGGGGTTGGGGGAATAACAGAGATCGGATGTGAAGAGGAAGTATGATGCTGGTATGGTGAACACGATGATGAGTTCCCATCGTGGTGAACACGATGACTTCCCAGAACAGCACAGTCACCTTCGCGGGCAGAGGTAGATGCTACTACAGTGTACCAGAAGACTGTCTATAGCTTGCATAATTTTTGCAGCTGTTAGCGCACTGGCGTATTCAAACCAGTCAGTAGCAGCTGAAGGGCGTCGATTATTTGACGCAGCATCGCTTTGATGACAGAGTCCAACGGTGATTTTTCAGTGCATTGTCCTTGCTCGCGCTGACAGTCTAAGGCCGTCTACGCTTCCTTTAGCGCGCGCCGCACGGGTATTGCATGCGCTATTTATTATTATTATATTATTATATTATTATTATATTATTATATTATTATTAGTATATTATTATTATTATATTATTTATTTAATACCCACAGCGCCCATTCAGGCATTACAGTGGGGGGTACAGAAGAAACAACAAAAATAAAAATTGCAGATTTGCAGAAATTTGTGTAAATGAAAAATAGATTATTATACGTCGACACGAAAGCATACGGCCGCATTGCACACAGCCACGTAGAACACAGGCGCGTTGCAGATGTCGCATGAAAAAAAAAAGTACAGAAAGCACAATGATAACAAAGATTCATATAAAAAGGCAAAGAACAAGCGAAGAATAGCATCAACACGCGGTAGTGATAAAGGGTACAATACAACAAAAAAGCAGCACTAAAAGAAAAGAATATCATTTGCAACTAGGATTCTGTATCGGTCATGGTGATTGTTAGACATAACCGCGATATATATCAAGCGTTAGTGTTCAAAGGATTTTATCGTTTTTAATGCAGAAAAGAACTTGTTAGTACACGAGATTTCTACAACTGAGGAAGGTAGTCGGTTCCACTGACTTGATGTCTCGCTTACACACACGAAAAATCCTGAGAAAAAAGAGCTGCTAAAGGCCGATATATTACATTTGTATAGTCTACTCTTATGTCCATGACCTTTGCGTGCTGATGTGTAGTGACGCTGGTTAATGTATACGTCAGGGGGAATTCTAATACGAAAAGGAGATATGCTGTGTAAAAGCTTCAGTCAAAATGACGCTCTTCGGTGCTTGAGATATTCCTATTTTAGCATCGTCTTATATTTCGTAGCACTAAACTGCCTGTCATACATTAGTATATCAAGTACATATCTTGCCGCCATGGACTGAACTTTTTGTAGCCTTTCTTTGTTAGTTACTGTTAAAGGGTTTCACACGCAGCACGCGTATTTCAGCGCAGACCTTACGTATGATTTATGTAGTAACTCCCGGGTTTGTTGTGGAAACGCACGTGTATATCGTCGTAAAAATCCCATGATCGGGCAAGCTTTGCCTACGATATAATCCACATGCCGATTCCATGACAAAGAGGGGCAAAAGTAAACGCCTGGGTATTTGTATTCACATACCATTTTTACCGGGGAGCAGTTTATTGTGTATTCGAATTTACAGTCTTTTTCTTCCTGGAGAACCTCATGCACACGGTTTTCTTAAGATTGAATTTCATTTCCCATCGCTCACACCACGCGCGTACGGCATATAAGTCGTTTTGAATTAAGAAGCAGTCACTTTCAGAGGTAATTTTACGGTATAATATGCAGCCATCTGCAAATAGCCTAATATGGAATTGTACGTTTTCATTAATGTCATTGATATAAAGTAGGAAAAGAAGGGGCCCCAGAACGGATCCCTGAGGTACTCCTGACGTAACATCAGTTATTGCAGATTTTTCGCCGTTTACGACTAGAAATTGTCGCCTCTCACGTAAATATTCGGCGATCCACGCAATAACTTGGGGATTAATATTAGAACTGGTTAGTTTTTGCAGTAACAAGTAATGTGAAACGGTGTCGAACGCTTTTTTGAAAGTCGAGAAAAATACAGTCAACCGATGATTTGTCGTCCAGTGCTGCCGCTCAGACACGTGTGAACTCCACTAGTTTTGTGACGCACGATAGTTTCTGTCTAAATCCGTGCTGATTCCAGTTAAATAAACAATAACTATCTATATGTTTTACTATGGTGGTATATAAAACGTGGTCTGGAAATTTACTGCACAAGGAAGTGAGTGAAATGGGACGATAGTTATTGATAACGTTGCGCTGGCCAGTTTTATGTATAGGAGCAACCGATGCCAGTTTCCAATCAACCGGAAGAGAACTGTGTTCTAAGAACTTTTTAAAAATAACTGTCAAGTACAGAGACGCTGTATGAGAGCAAGAATTCAATATAAAATTGAAAAAAAAATCAGGACCCACGGCCTTTGCACAATCTAAATCACTAAGTAGTAATTCAAGGCCTCGAGATTCGATCACTGTACGCATTAGGCATCGGTGTGGATACGTGTGTCAACAATTTAGGACCTTTCTGAGGATCTGCTGGGGCTGAGAACACTGATTTAAAATAACGATTGAACAACTTAGCCTTTTCTGAGGCGTCGCAAATGATAGCATCGCCACTGGTTAAAACAGGAATTGAAATGTCTTTTTTTATTTTGTTTTATATGCTTCCAAAGTCCCTTCGGATTTTGCTTTGTTTTCCTTTCTATTGTTTCAAAGTAGGCTGATTTTGTTTGAACTCAAGCATTGGTCACTTTACGCGTTGCCAGGTTTCGGTTACATAAGTTCTCTTTCGAAGGGTTTCGTCTGAATGAACGGTAAGTTCTTTGCCTACGCTTCACTAAAACATCCAGTTGTTTAGTGTACCATGGCTTACTTCTATTACGCCTTCCAGTCAATACCCATGACGGAAGAAATCGTTTTTGCAGCTCAGAACTTTTGTCTCACGAGCCATAGGTTTTCTACTGAATACTCATCCGCAAGCGTTTCGAACACAACGAAATATGCTTCCAGTGAAGTATTGATTGCTTGGATATCAGCCTTGGCATACGTGCACATGCACTGACTCTTCTCATTGTAAACACTTACATGTTTCATATTTATTTCGCAAAGCACAATGCCATGATCACTTATCTCTGGTAGTACTTCAGTGTACTGGACCATTTCTGGCATATTTGTGAAAAAAAAAACATCTAGGATATGACTTCCTCGCATAGGTTTCAACACGGTTTGTCTTAATGAAAGGAGGTTCATAAAATCGGCAATTCCAGCTTTCAAACTAGCGGAGCTTCCAGAGGCTATCGGCGGTTCATTCCAGTTGAGATCAGGTAAATTAAAGTTCCACCACAATGACATATTCAGATGCAATTTTTGTACCTGTAGCAGTGAAATGACACAATTCTCTAGCTTAAACAGTTGGCGGCTGGTAAAAGGAACAGACTGATAGTCATTTGCCATTCGAGAGTTTCAGCTGACACCAAACTGGTTCGCTCCTATCCTCTATAACATTTGCGCGTGTAGAAGGAATGCGCTGGTCTATCAAGATAAAAACACCACCTCCGTGATAATTCCTATACTTTCTATAACATGTAAAGTTATCAGGAAATACTTCACAGCTCCTACGTCTTCATCGAGCCATGATTTGGTACCAATAATTACACTTGGTTTGACTATGCGCACTAAGTTATCGAAAATATCAACTTTGTTTTTAATGCTCCTACAGTTAGTTGACTGCCAAAACAGAAAGTTAAGTCGACAAGAATTTACTGGGTCATTTGCACGGCACAACCTTGTCTGAAGGATCATAATAGGTGTATTTAATGCCGTCTATGTAAAGGATGTCATGCTTTAGTTGCACACGTGCGTCCTTACTTGATGTTCCTGCGCGAACCACCAAAAATTTCGACTTCTCTTGCGCGCTGGCTCGGAAAAGTCCTCCGACATACTCATACCTGTATGTTTCAATTTTGTGGCCTTTCTTAAAATCAAGTGCTTTCCTTTCAGTGACCCAAACCTTGCGCCCAAGGGTCGCGTTTTTCCTTCGTAAATTTTTCCAAGTTGATGGTCTTTTTCTATCGATTCAGGGTTAACTTGTAATTTAATCGAGCATACTTCCTTCAGAAGCGATTCAGGTGATGACCAAGATTCGCAAACATTTGTATCAGGCATGCCGTAGAACACAAGGTTATGCTGCCTACTACGATTTTCAAGATCATCAATCTTATTTTTGCGCAACTGCATCGCCATGTGCAGTGTATCATAGTGTGCGGTGCACTCCGTAATGGCGGATTCCAAGTTTGCCAATGCTGCCATTTTTCCTTAAATTGACGACGCACGTGCAGTCAAATCATTCATAGCTGCCCTCTGTTCTGCTTGACTCGTCTCAATAGTATTAAGTTTTCAAACAACCACGTTTTGCCCATTGAAAATTTTCTGTAGTGTCGCAGTACTGCGAGGGTCGGGATTCACTTCAATGTCGCCACGCAGTATTAACAATAAGAAATGAAAGGCAAAACGACGCAACAACAAAATGCGACGCCGTGAGCGGTTTCTGGCATCGGAGTGCATGCGCACACATCTATACAGGATATGGGGTAGAACCGGCAGTATAAGAACGGCAAATTTTTTACACGTTAAACATCGACTAACCTGCACCAGAAGCAGAACGTGCGTGAGCGGCACTGCCATAGCACTGCCGGTTCCACGCTCCAGAGAGACAATGCAGTCTACCGTGCTTTGTAGGCGGGTGATAGTGGCTGTGAACCAAGGTTCGTTGACTGTTGCTGGGTATATGCCGGATTCAACTTTAGCGGGCGTCGTTGGTCCACGATCCAGTGCTTTGAAGATTTCTTCGCGGTAGCATGCAAATACTTCAGCGATAATCGCGTGGCTGTCCCATTCGATCAAATATCAAATGGCGCACCCGCCTACCAAGTGCGTTAAAAAAAGGTAATTATCAATAAGAAACAATATGTCTACGACCCGATACGTCAATGTGTCAAAGAAAACGAGTCGTCACAAACACGCAGAGCTGCAGACAATACAGAGCATGCGCCTGGGCGGGCACCTGTTACCGCGCAGTCGACGTCCACTGCTCGCTCTGTGAGATAGGAACGCGACAGGGTCAGCAAACGCAACCTATCGAATACCTCATTTCTTTTTACTAACATCCGAAGCATTATCAACAAAGGCGTTGCACTAGAATCGGCCATTGACACATGCGGACCTGACATTATCGCGTTAACCGAAACATGGCTTCATCCACAAATCGGGGATCATGAATTATTCACGAACACGTGCGATTTTTCTGTTTACCGCTGTGACCGCGATACACGCCAAGGTGGCGGTGTACTGCTGGCGATAAATAAAAGGTTATCTTCAGATTGCATTAAAATTACGTAAAGTTTGGAGATTGTATGGGAAGTCGTAAAACTAGCTTACCAAAAAATAATTTTGGGTGTCTTCTATCGCCCCCCAAATTTGACTGCCACATATTTGAGCGATTTGCACGATGCCATTCATAGTGTTTGCTCTCGTCACACCACAGTGACAATTTTCTTGCTTGGTGTGTATCCTAACTCCTCTATGGCACAAGCTTTCTTGGAATTGTGCAATACCTTTTCGCTGACTCAGACCGTTAAGGAACGAACAAGAATAATCACGTCTGTTTCCAATACACTTGACCTTGTTTTTACCACCCGACCCGATCTTATTTCCGACATAACATGCTGGCCAGGTATCAGTGATCATTGCCTACTTCCATTTAAAGTTGGCCTCAAGCAACCTAAACCGATTAAAAATATCAAGACATAAAATATTATAACAAGGCTGACTTTCTGTCTATTAATAATGAACTCACAGTATTCCTTGATTAATACTTGCGTGAATTTGAATGCCGTGATGTTCAGTCAAACTGCTGTATCTTTGTTAATAAAGTGACTGAATTAATAGATAGGCACATCCCTGTTTACACGATCACCTCTAATCCAAAAAAAACCATGGTATAATCGTCACCTAAAACGCTTGTCTAATAAAAAAAGCACCTGTTTAAATAAGCTAAACTAAGCCGTACCAATGCTCGTTGGTCAGCCTACAAACATAGCGCCGATGAGTACGCGCAGACCCTAAAAGACACCAAAGATGAATACATAAGCAGCACATTACCTTCTATGCCTAAAACTAACCCTAAACAATTTTGGCGCATGGTTAATCTTAAAGACGATAATATAATAGCGCTCAATGAGCTTAATGGTGACGCTATACCGGCCAACCAGTGTCCCGGAGTACTAAATGAAGTCTTCTCAAACATTTTTCGTAACCCAGCAATTCCACTCCGCCACACCTACGACCATATGACCATGATATAATGTTCCCTCTCATTATCAGCTATGATGGTGTCGCAAGCATCATTAGGTCCCTAAAACCGTCCTCTGCGCCGGGTTGTGATCAGATTATTGTGAAGTTCCTACAAAGCACAGTTTGCTACACATCAATCATTTTAACGAAAATTTTCCATCAATCATTGCACGATGGTATTCTTACATCCGAGTGGAAGGTCGGGCAGGTAATTCCAATCCATAAATCAGGCAATAAACATTCCCCTCTAAATTACAGACCAATTTCGCTCACAAGTATACCTTGCAAGATACTAGAGCATATCTTGGCTTCTCACCTAGCTACGTTCTTGCAATCACATTCATTTTTCGCACCATCGCAGCATGGATTTCGCAAATCATACTCGTATGAAACTCAATTAACACTTTTTGTACACAAACTAAACACCATTCTTGACAATAGGTCCTTGGCTGACTGCATTTTTCTTGAATTTTTGAAAGCCTTTGACAAAGTGTGTCACAAACTGCTCATTTATAAATTACGACTGCTTAACCTCGATCCCCGCATTTTAATCTGGATTGAAAGTTTTCTTGCTAACCGTTCTCAGTTTGTTTCAGCTAACGGCGCGAATTCTGAAGAATGCACAGTCCATTCTGGTGTACCACAGGGCTCAGTCCTCGGCCCTCTTCTTTTGCTCATTTATATTAACGATTTACCATCTTGGATTTCCTCATCCGTTAATTTGTTTGCCGATGACTGCGTAATTTTCCGATAAATAACAGGTCCAAATGACGCTGCTCTTCTTCAAGCTGACATTAACGCCGTCCTTGAGTGGTGTAAGACCTGGCTTATGGAACTGAACACTAAAAAATGCAAATTCATGCGAGTGTCTAGAAAGATTACTAGTTTACCTATTTATCACCTAAATAATGTACTACTCGACCACGTATCTTCATATAAGTACCTCGGAGTTCACATCAGTAGCAATCTAACATGGGATACTCACATCTCTCATGTTGTTTGCAAAGCTAATCGCATGCTCGGATATCTTCGTCGTAACTTTGCAAAGTTGCCTTCGTCTCTCAAACTGATGCTATATAGAACACTCATTCGTCCTAAGTTAGAATATGCCACTTCGGGTTGGGATCCGCATCATAATAATTTGGTACATTCGCTAGAAATGGTGCAAAATAATTCGGTCCGTTTTATACTCTCTAATTACAATCGAATCTCGAGCATCACGGTAATGAAAGCTAACCTTAAACTACCTACGCTTGCTTCTGGGCGTGCGATGCTTCGCTTAAGCCTTTTTCACAAACTGTATCATCATCCTTACCTGCGCGATTTACTAATACTTCTTCACCATTACGTTTCGCACCATCTGGATCATGCTCATAAAGTTGGCATTCCGTTGTGTAAAACAGAATCATTCCTACAGTCATACATACCACGCACATCAAATGATTAAAATTGCCTTCCCAAATTGGTAGTAACAATCTCAGATCATGAAAAATTTGCGACTTCATTAACGAATGCATTGTAACATCTTGTTGTATTTTGCCTCTTTATAGCAATTATTGTATAATTAGAAACACTGGACTGCTTCTTTGTATTTATTGTATTTATAGTATCTTTTTTGTAGCATGTATTCTGCCTCTTTTTAACTATTATCGCATAACCAGAAACATTGTTCTGCTTCTTGTAGTAAAAATTTTGTTGTTTCCTGTATTTTATCCCACTCCCCTCTGTAATGTCTGTGGACCCTGAGGGCATCATAAATAAATAAATAAATAAATAAATAAATAAATAAATAAATAAATAAATAAATAAATAAATAAATAAATAAATAAATAAATAAATAAATAAATAAATAAATAAATAAATTCGTGGTCTGTTGAAAGCGCTCTGGAGCTACGTGAAACCTGCACGAGATGCAGAACGAGCGTGAGCGGCAGTGCCATAGCACTGCCGGTTGCACGCCTCTACGTTTGACATGGCCGCGGCTGCGGGTTGCTGCTGGATTGGTCGGTATGTCGGTGGATATACTTGTGAATATCTATGAGGCTTAATGAGCGCCGAATGAAGGTGCCATAAAATCGGCTTTTATACGCAGTACGCTGACCGACAAATTGGCGTCAGTGAGCATAGCTCTGTTCTGCGTAATTAAAAAATACACTCCTCCATGAAATCTGTACCGACTTCCTATTCAGTATATTCAACAGATTGTTTGGTTTAAACGATTTTCATTGACTTAGCCATTCGGCATGCGCCCCAAGGTTTGCGGCCTTTTTTGGGAAATCTTCCATAATTAACTGTACCATTGACACAAAAGGCGACGAAAACTCACACTGAGCATCCGCCGTAGCTGGTGCTTGCTTTTAGGCATTGCTTGGAGTGGTGCAGTTCTTAAGCATTAAAATTACATGAAATTCCAGCTGTGACCTTGGTGTTGGTGAATAAAGGTAAACATTGCATGAGATTACGCGTTGCATCAATTGAAAGTAAACACGATTGTGTACATTGCGGTTGTTTAGTATTTAAATAACCTACACACAGTTTAAAGAATCTAGATAATTTTTATTCATAATAATTTATATGGTTTTGACACACTTGGCTTACAGTTGTGTTTATTTCAGCCGGAGAGGAGATTCATGCAGCTTCGCCCGTGCTTATAATATAAGCACTGAAAGCTTGTTTCAGAAATTTTAAATGCAATGTTTTTTCTTTTTGAAACATTAGTAGTTACGCATACTTATGTTGCAGCGATCATTCCCGGCTCCCCAGTGCATTGTGTATATATGTTTGTGGCGGCGCATGGTACGCCGGCTAACTGTCTTCCAGTCGAATGCTATGGCAGGTGTGAAAAGCTAACTAGAGGGCTATAGCGCAACGTTATTCCGTTCTGCTTTATTAAGGCAAAAGCCTTACATGTCTCACCGTTCAGTCGACCTTAAACGTCCTTGAGCGAAAACCGTGTCGTCGAAGTGAAATTGTACACAATGACGACTCGGTGTAGTAATTCCCTTGCTACACCGACCCGGCATCGTGTCTTACGTATGTACAGGGTCGACCACATCTAAGGTGAACACCTCATTAGTATTCAAGCCGGTAAAACTACAGCGTTTATTCTACTTCACGAGCGAAATGTTCGTTATACGATGTGTAATCATGGTGTCGATAAACACAATAATGATTTTTCGAATCATGTACTGAACATCAGCTTCTATGATGTCTTGAATACTAATGAGGTGTTCACCTTAGATGTGGTCGACCCTGTACAAACGTTCAGGCAACTATTCTGATGGCGCGCGTGTCACCGTCGTCATCGTCTTCTATGAGTGTGCAAGCAACGCTCACGCAACAATTTTAACGCGACAGCGTTAAGGGCCCCGTTGTCGCAGAACATTCGGCGTTGGTGTCGGTCTCAGTGCGGGCGCACCGGCGTCATTTGCAGAAATAATAATCCCGAACCACTTCGACCACACAGGCCCTCCAAGTGGCGCAAGATGTCAGTGAGCAAAACTGAATTACTCAAAGTGAAATCAATCAGAAATTTGTAAAGTACGACTTAACCACAACCTACAGATGTGATAGCGCCGGATTGTAATTTGAATAAAATATAATTCAGTTGCCGGGAAGCCTGATAAGCAGCCAAGGAGCTCTGAATTCTATCGCGTTCCACTTTTAAAGGCGAAGCTTAAGCGTCCTCCAAAACTTTCATGGTGCGCGGGTCACCGTCGTCATCGTTTATTTAAGATAGAGTTAATTTAGGCACTCCAACCTACGACCTTCGGAGGGAGTCGAGCCGTCGAGCTAAATGTGGGAGTCGAACCCACCACCTTTGGCGTTAAGGCGAAGTTAATGAAGACACAGATTAATTATTATAGACTAAATTAAACCACTCGTATCCGCAACCTAAGGTCAGAAAAAACAAACACCGAGAACTAACGCATTCGAATGAGAATGTCAAGTTAATGAATGTCTCTTGAGCGCGCAGGCTTTCATCTTCCCCCTTTTTGTCGTATGCAAAAGCGACTGCCAATTTTAAAGCGAGATCCTTCTATGTCTCATCATTCAGTGGACCTTCAACATCCTTGAGCGAAAACCGTGTCGTCGAAGCGGAATCGTACGCAAAGACGACTCGGTATTAATTCAGTTACTGCACCAACCAAGCATCGTGTCTTACTTATTGGAAAACGCTCAAGCAACATTTCTTATGGTGTGCGGGTCACTGTCGTCATCGTCTTCCATGATTAAGCAAGCAGCGCTCACGCAACAGTTTTGATGGGGCATGGGTTACCGACGTCATCATGTTAAATAAAATAGAGTTAATTCAGGTATTCTTACCCACGTCCTTCGGTGGGAGTAAAACCTACCACCTTAGGCGTTAAGGTGAAGTTAATTAAGGTACAGTTAATTAATATAGAGTGAATTAAGGCTCTAGAACTCACGAATATTGGTGGGAGTCGCATCCTTGACCTTTGGTGGGAGTCGAACCCACGACCTTTGGTCTTAATTAGGGCGAGGTTAATTATAGCACGGTTAATTAAGGTAGCGTCAATTAAGGCACTCGAACCAGCAACCTTTGGTCAGAAAAAAAACAAGTAATAAGTAACAACGCATTTGAATGAGAGTGTCAGGTAATTTAATGAATGTCTCTTGAGAGCACAGACTTTCATCGTCACCCTCTCCAGCGTATGATAAAGTGACCTTGCATTTTTTTTGCCAATCTTACGTAAAATTTATGCAACTACCAACGCAAGTATGGACACTTACCAGCGATGGTGTTTCTACAGCTAAGTCAAACGCTCTCTTCGTTCATAGGGGGGGGGGGGACTTTGTTTTGTTTTAAAGGGAATAGCATTACTTACCGTAAAGGTCTTGCTTATAATTGGCGGATGAGAGTCGAAGAGCGCCCAGGAGTGGAGAAGGTTTTGGTGGGGTGATGCTAGCACCGTGATATTAGGTAACTGGGTAAGGAGAGGAATGCCGGCATCTCCGATTGATTCACTTCCCCTTGCTTAGCTTGTGGTGGCTCGTCGACGATCGCGGTGATGCGCAACGGGCCGTTAGAATGCCGTGGTGTGCTCCAGTGTCCATGAAAGCGAGGACAGTAGCGTGATTGACATGGACGTCAGGAAGGCTATTGTAGAGGATTTGATGCAGATGACTGCAATTTGGCTTCGCCTCCATAAGCTACCGTGTCTAGTTTTCCTACTGCGAGCTTGCAGTGACATAGTTCAAGTGAGTAGATTAAGCTTACCACCCGCCTTCACCAACAAGGTTGGCTGCACCGAGACGGCAGATCCACCACCGGTATAGTAGTGCTACAAGTCTAGTGAAGTTGAAACAGAAGGCCCATCGCTGTAGCAAACACGCAGAAAACGGTGTCGTTCGCCCTGGAAACCATGCACCCTTTTTCGAGATCCACGATTCTCCGTGTATATACACTGTGTTGTTTTGTTGCTCGATGATATGTTGTTTTTACGTAAAAATTTTTTCTTCAGCATCTTGTCGACATAATTTTGCATGGTCGCCCGTTAAGCAATAGCGACTACAACGTGGACAGCGACGGAGGTTGGCGCAGTGACTCGTACAACCTTTGTTTATGCGGTGTTTCACAACAAAGAACTTTCCCAAGAGATGATTGCCCTAGTCCGTTGATGTGTATAGGCTTGAGCAGTCCTTATTCGTTAAATTGTGGCTAGTTTATATTGCCCACATTTATCTAGTTGCCTATGCGTTTCGCAAATACATTTGCTGCTTTAGTCGCCCTTGCACAAGTTGTTGCAAAATAGTCAATAGAGCCGGCAGTTCCTCCTTCCGCGGATTTATTTCCAAGTTCTCGTCGTCTCTATGCATATTTTTTATAACATGTCTACATGGGAGTCCGTTAATTTAGGCAAACTTACTTTACATGTTTCTCGCTCACGCACTTTGCTGGTTAAGGCTGCGAAACAAATCATTCTGCATAACGGAACTAAAAATGAAATAGTGATCACATTTGTTAGGGTGGCAAACAACACATGAAGTCGTTTATCAGGGCAAAACTTTTATTGCGAAAGATAATGTCGTTGTAAAATTATGTTTACGTTTCCTTAACTTTATTTGCAGGGAAACGTTCAGCCAGACTTATCAATTTCACCAAGAATCAGGGTCTTATAACCGTATGGAGCTTGCAGAAGAAAATGGTAACATTTCACATATTTGGTACAGTGTTTTTCGGCAACAAACCTAATTGCTTGCTTTCCTCTAGACATTGTGGTTTTGAAAAAGTTATGAAAAATGAAATGCTGAGCAGGTGTGAAGATTAAGAGGTTTGTGAGAGGCACAGTCGCAATTATTCAAGTAGGCGGGTCCTGACGCAGTTATCATTCTACATGAAAATTGTGTATAATCAAGAAACAGATTGTGTCTATTCCGCCTGCCTGACCACGTCGCTTAGACTGTAAGGTAAAACATGAAGGCTAAATATGGAAGTCTACCTGGGGCTGAAGCCTCACCCCGACAGCCAGTCGCCACGTTTGCAGAAAACAAAACGACATGGAACGAAACTGCTTGGAACGAAAGAGCTTACCGCTCTGCGTATCACCGCTCAGTTTGTTTGAAGATAAGCTGCAGAACATGGTATAGAAGATCTTTCGGAGGGTCAGACAAGTATTTTCCGGACCCATCTGAGAATACTGCAATGTAATCTGCTGCACTTGCAATTGGTAATCTCATTGTTTCGTATCATTATTCGCGTGATTACATGAATTATAACAATGTTGAAATAGACAATGAGTTAGTTTGGCAAAATCTCCACATTATCCGGACTATAGAAAACGAGTTTCTTCATGCTATGTATACCAATACATGCACATGTGAGCATAGAGAAGGAAATCCTATTGCTCATGGCGGTGATAGGGCCTCCTGGAACTGAATAACGAACAATGGAAAGATATAGTGCAACAGTAAAGCACCATATATAAGATCAGCCTAATAGAGAAGTAATCCGTATAAATACTAGTGAAAGAAATATACAATCAGTAGTCAAGATTGCAAAAAATAATACTGAGCGCAGCAAAAAGTAAGAATATCACATTAACTAAAAAAAAAAACAACTTTAAGGCGTTATGATATAAGAACTTTGAAAACCGTCATAAATGAAGATGGTTGCTCTTGAACTCAGTCGATGCAAAGGTAGCAGTATATTTGCCATAGTTGTAATTACCCCGCTCAAGCACAGTAAATTTTGGCATGGAATGACTTGCAGTTCAGTCTAGCCGGTCGCTTATAAAAACCGCAAGTAACGAAGGCTAGTATACTATTATCACCCATATCATTGCAACCGTACTACCCACGCATCTTTGGTATCGTTCTGTAGAGGGAAGAAGTCACTGCTTCATCATGCAGGTATCACACGTACACAGATGGGACCATTGTAGCGCCAGGCATGACCAATAGGAGCTCAATTTAGCGTCGCAATCCGAGGAGCAGTGACTGCGTTTGAGAGAGGTCCCTTGCTATAATGGGTAATAATGCGCTACACTCAAACGGTTCTCCTGGGGACTTATAGGGTCTATAAGTGTGCAATTTGTTGCCGAAAGTTTACGCTTGCTTGGCCATGGTGGCTCACGTTCGGCACGTAGGGTTTAAAGATGACGTGGAGAGGCTGTGAGAGTAAGACAGAGGGATACCCAACCCCTTTAATCACATCGAAACGTGTCTGCCTCCAGAAAGAGCGCAAGCGCAGACGCACCAACCATCTACGAGTGCAGATGGCTCGAGCGGCGCAGGGCAGTCTCGACAGCCGCAATATTCTCTACCCTAGTGCCCAAACATCTTCTGCAAAACAAAGGGGCTCGCTATAAATATGGACTGAGTTCTATTGCCAAAAATATACCGGAAGACATCTACTAGCTGTAACATAGGCTTTTTAATGCGCGATGAAATGTGACGTGTATATGATTGTCATTTCTGTACTCCCAGTGAATACACGCCCTCTGCAGGAAGCACAAGTCATTTCACGTACGTCATGGCGGCTTCATCCCCGAGAAAGCCTAACAGATATTTTTATTGTCAGTTTCCCCGTAGTTTACGTGTTAAAGTGATTCAGGTTTCTCGCAATCCACTCATGCGCTATCAGACCAGTACGCATGGCGAATGCTGCACCTATGAATATAGCGCACTCTCGAACAAAATCCACAAAACTGGTAGTGAGCTCAATAAAAATATTGTTCTAAGTATTCATTTTGTTTCACTTCTGTACAGTAAGCCCCATAGCTACTGCTGCAGAGCTGTAATACGCATGCGTTGCAGAATCAAGTCAAGCAAGGAAAGTGCTTTCGTACTTCAAGGTATTCGTCACGGCACTATCCACGTGCACCCGTCACTTTTGCATTCTTGAATGTAGGCGTACGTCACATGAACAAGATTTTGATGTTGTGTCTGCTTTCCTTTTACCTGACAGAGGATTCAACGTTATAAAGGACTTCGAATCGCAACAGTAATCATCATCTATTTGTTCAACGAATTTTAATCTGTTTGTTCACTGCGGTTTTCAATCCGTTTCTTTCCTATGTCACATGTTTTTATGTTAGAGCTGAACGACTTTCTGAAATTATAACAAGCAAGAAGAAGAACAGCTCCTTTGAATACACAAAATCTGGCTTTATTTCGAGCGCACAGGTGCACCATCAGGAAATTACACTTTCTTATACGCCACACCAAGTTGTGCAATAGTCACTATAGAAGGATTTAAAAGCAACATACCCGGTAAGTCCTAAAACCAAACTTGTGTGTAGCTGTGCTGCCGTTTTCAGTTTCATGCCTTCGAAGTCTCGAAATTTCAGTAATTATGGACAAGAACACCATATGTATATCCTTGCTTTATGCTCATTCGAACAGTTTCACTATGGCTCCTAATGCAATGTACTTCCTGTCGCTTTCCTTTTATCGTGGTTCTTTATGTTTTACTTACAATTCGCTATCACCGTTCCTATTCTTCTCATTTATCAATATCTTACTCAACAAGGACGTTCAAACAGATGACAAAGATGATGATGAAATATACTTGTTTAAAGAAAAAACTAAGGAAAAAAAAAGAAATAAGTGACTAAAGGAGCTGAACTGCCCGTGACTAGGACCCCGTACTTCTATTTTGTATGCATTAGCAATAACTTACACCTTACCATCGCGTCGTAAATAAGAAAGAACCCGCCGTGGTTGTTCAGTGGTCATGGTGTTGAGCTGTTGAGCACGAGTTCACGGGATCAAATCCTGGCCACGGCGGCGCACTTCGATGGGGGCGAAGGCGCCGCCTTCGAAGTGTACCCGTGTACTTAAATTTTAGGTGCACGTTAAAGAATCCCAGTACGTCTAAAATGACCCGGAGTCCACTAAGGCGTGCCTCATAATCAGATGGTGGTTTTGACACGTAAAACCCTGAATGTTTTTAAATAAGAAAAATACAAGGCGTACGAATCGTCACACAATGCCAAACAATCAACGTGTAGGTCTCAGAAAGAAATATGTAAGCATGAAAAATAAATCACTTTTACGGTTGTTCGCGTTGTAGCCAGGGAAAAATACAGCTGGTGCTCCAACTTCTGTTGGCCTCTTCTACCACATGCCGGTGATGTCAATCACCCCAAATTAATGAGCCTGCGGGTAACTGTGTAGACTGAGCGGTGAAGAAAGATAGAGAAGGAAGGAAGGAAAAGCAGGGAGGTTAATTAGACTTTGCCCAGTTTGCTACCCCAAATGTGGGGAGGGATGCGGAGTGAAAGAAACAGTCAGAGAAAGAAGACACGAGTCTTGATCACACTTTCAGATGCACTAAGCCAGCCAGGTGCTGCGTATCTAAAGTCGGGCACTCAAGTCTGTCGCCTTCAGGTAATGTAGAAGACATCGAGCGGCTTCCTGGGCTGATGAGCTGTGAGGCCAGGCTCCGAAAACCTTTGCTTCTGTAAATGGCCTATCATTCAGTCTATTCAAGGCACACTAGAGACTCTGGTGCTGTTTATCGAAACAAGAACAGTGGCACAGGTGGTTATCGATGGTCTCTTCATCGATAGCCCCGACGTACCCGAAACTCGAAAACGACTACTTCCGACATACAGCTATCCATCGACGGTCTTGACGTAGTCGCACTAATCGATACGGGAGCCGACTATTCAGGGATGAGCGGACCATTCGCGTCGAAACTGAAAAAAATTACGACAACTTGGGACGGTCCGCATATACGCACAGCAGGAGGCCACCTCGTCACGCCTAGTGGAACCTGTACGACGCGCATCACCATAAACAGCACCCCGTACCCTGCTGCGTTCGTCATACTGCCCAGCTGCTCCCGCGACATAATCCTAGGCATGGACGTTTTGACCGACAACCGTGCTATTAATTATTTGCAGGCCAAGTCGATCAGTTTCTCCGCCGATCGCGCCGTGCCACCAAAACCAAGTGCCAAACAACGCATTTCTTTAAGGATTGCCGATGCCCACGTCCCCCTGCCTCCCCGTGCAAGCCTTATGATCGCCGTCTACTCTCAAGACGCTGCTCTTGACACCAACGCTATCGTGGAGGACGACCAGAACTTGCTTCTGGAGCGTGGTGTCTCCGTAGCAAGAAGTATCGTGCGCTTGAGCACGGCCGCTGGATAAAAAAGGTGCCTTCTTTTTTATCCAGCGGCCATGGCTTGAGTCACGGTAAAACTCACGTTTTGATCACGAATTTCAGCGGGGAATATCGGAGCCTAAACAGGGCGCGTCCATTACGCTCCTCGAAGAAATTCAGAAAGAAAGTGACGTGATCACTATCGCCGACTTTCAGAGCGCGAATTGGACGATGCCTCCAAGCCTGCTCACTTCTTCGACGTGAACGACGCTACCACAAGAAAAACTGGAAAAGCTAAGGGCTTTGCTATGCCGCTACAGCGACTGCTTTTCATCGACGTCGAAGCTAAGCCAGACGCCCCTTACAAAGCACCGGATAATCACCGAGGATGGCGCCCGACCAACGCGACAGTCACCTTATCGCGTGTCTGCCCACGAGTGTGAAGCGATTCGGACACAAGTTGAAGACATGCTCGGCGACAACATCATACAACCGTCGAAAAGTCCCTGGGCTGCCACCGTTGTGCTGGCGAAGAAAAAAGACGGCACTCTGAGGTACTGCATCGACTTCCGACGACTGAACAACATCACAAAAGAAGACGTATACCTACTCCCACGAATCGACGACGCCCTCGACCACCTATGCCACGCGAAGTACTTCTCTTCGATGGACCTGACAATCGGCTACTAGCAGATTCAGGTGGACGGGAGGGACCGTGAAGACAGCGTTTATAACGCCGGACGGACTGTATGAGTTCAAGGTGATGCCGTTTGGACTGTCCTCGGCACCAGCAGCATTCCAAAGAGCCGTGCTTTTTAGGCCGTGCTAGCTGGCATAAAATGGCACACCTGCCTTGTCTGCTTCGACGACGTCGTCGTATTTGCCCAGAATTTCGACGAGCACCTTGTGAGATTAGAGTCTGTGATCGAAGCCGTCCGTACGTCGAGGTTAACGCTGAAACCTGAAAAATCCACTTCGTGTTCGAGCAACTGAAGTTTTTGGTTCACGTCGTTACGCCGAGCGAGTTCAGCCTAACCCTACGAAAACCTCAGCCATAGCCAACTTTCCGAGACCGAAAGACTAGAAAGGCGTGTGAAGATTCCTAGGAATGTGCGCGTACTACCGCCGCTTCGTCGAAAAGATGGCAAAAATCGCCGAAGCACTCACCGCTTGACGAAAGACAGCATTCAGTTCTGCTGGGAGGAAACGCAGTAGAACGCGTTTTGTGAACTGAAAAATCGTCTACAGCGCCCGCTTGTGCTTGCACATTTCAACGAGTCCGCCGAGACAGAAATGCACAGGGACGCAAGTGATGTAGGCTTGGGTGCTGTCCTTGTCCAAAAGCAGAATGACTGCGAAAAAGTAATTGCTTACGGCAGCCGCGGCCTACCAAAAGAAGAAAGAAACTATTCGGCCTCTGAAAAAGAGATTCTTGCCATGATGTGGGCCATTTCATAGCTTCGCCTGTACGTGTACGGCAGGCTGTTCCAGGTGATTACGGACCACCATGCGCTGTGCTGGTTCGCAAACGGGAAGGATCCTTCGGGCCGCCTGGGGCGATGGAGCCTGCGCCTGCAGGAATACGATGTATTCATCATCGTATTCATCATCAGTTAGCAGTCAGACGCCGACTGCCTATCACGCGCTCCTGTCTACCTGCCACCACAGGACTCCAAAGAAGACGCTCCCAACACGGATCTCGCCCCTGTGTCTTCTATGTGGATGTCACGGGTCCTTCCCCCTCTGGCTACTTTTCGGCTGCCGTGATCCACGAGGGAATTACGATTGATGGCCTCTCCTTTCGAGCCTCTACTTCAACTCAGGCGGAGGAGGTGGCCATTGCGTTGGCGGCCTCCCACCCCAACGCAAGGGTCATCATCTCGGACTCGCGCTCTGCCTTCTCCCGATACCTTGCCGGTTCCGTCTCGCCCCTCGCGGCTCACCTACTCCGGGCCGCCTCCTGGCGTTACGTACCTCACGCCGTCCGACTTGTCTGGTCCCCGGGTCACGAGGGTCTTCCTGGTAACGAGGCCGCCGATGCGGCCGCCCGCGCGCTTCTTCCCCGGGCCGTTACCCCTTCTCCCCCCTCGCCTGATCCTGCAACCCAGTTGCTCACATCTTTTCGAGAAATCTTAGCCTATTACCGCGATGGTCATCGGCTTTTTCCGGCCCCGGTCCGGGGTTTGTCTAAGGCCGATGAACGAACCCTGCGCCGCTTACAGACCAACACCCTGTTGTGCCCTGCCGTGGCTCGTCATTTTCTGCCTAATACAAGTAGGCACTGTCGCCATGGTGGGATTCTGGCCGACACCTACCACATGGTTGCAGCTTGCCCCTCTTTCTCTTTTCCTCTCCCCCTGCCCCTCCTCCCGCAGGGGCGTCTGCGCAAGCAGGCGTTTGGTGAGTTGCGCCACCACGTACCTGGGCACACGGGGGTTGGACCCTCCCACACGTAGGAGTGCGTGGCTTAGCCGTGTCAGGGGAAAGGGGGATCCTGGAGGTTGAGCTAATGCCGGGTGTTTGGAACTTTAAGGCCCCCCGGCGGAGGCAACACACCTCTTTGGCCTCTGTTTCACATAGACGGCACCCCCAGACTCACCCACCCGGGGGAAATCGGCGGTCGCCTTTTCCTGTCCCCCTCTCCGATCTTTTTCTTCTCTATTTTTCTGTCCTCACTGTCCTGTCACCTCTTCTGTTACTTTCTCACTTTTCATAGGCGGCTTGGGTTAACCTTGTGTAGGTGCCCCCCCTCTTGGGTTTATATATAAGGTTATAGTGGCAATGTACGCCTAGCGCCTGCAGCCTTTCACGTTAAGTGCTGCAGCGTCCCCTTGTTGGACTCCATGGTGGTTGGCTGCCATTGCTGCCGAAGTACACCAAACTGCTATGGGAACACCTGCTTTTCCGCGGCTTCTTGATCGTCTCCCTCAGAAGAGGGGATGAACCGATGAGATTCTGAACTTGTTCACCAGACCAAAAGACATTTCCCCCCGATTCCAAGTAGTATATAGGGAAAGAACCTAAAAACTAGCGAGAACCATATCCCCATTTGTAGTTGCGGAACGCTTGACCAACATGCTAGGCCCTGGCTACAAAGTCCTCAAAATGGCAAGCGGGGTCCTTCTGCTTGAGCTGTGTGATAAGGAGCAATACAACAGACTCGGCAAGCTTGTTACTTTTGGTGATGTCCCAGCTACCGTTTCACCATTTCACCGTTTCGCCGTTTCAACAGTTACCCTTTCACACAGTACGGGGTGTAGTATCTGAAGCAGACCTCATCGAACTATCTGAAACCGAGTTGTTGGAAGGATGGAAGGAGCAAAACGTCACGAATGTGCAGCGCATCGTTATGAGACGGGACAACAAAAAATTCCCACGAAACACCTGGTACTTACCTTTGAATTAAGCGTATTGACACAAAGCATTCAAACAGGCTACACAAAGATAGCAGTAAGACCATACATCCCAAATCCTAGGCGATGCTACCAATGCCAAAGATTCGGCCATGGCTCGCAGAGCTGCCGTGGTCGACTCACCTGTGCCAAATGTGGAGTACAAGGCCATGCCTCAGACAATTGCGAGGCCACACCTCACTGCGTTAATTGCGATGGTGACCATCCAGCATACTCCCGGTCTTGTCCAAGCTGGAAAAAAGAAAAAAAATTATAACACTGAATGTACGTGAAAACACATCGTTCAGGGAAGCGCGCAAAAGGTGCTCACCATTCCACACGACCACTTACGCTGAGGTGGCGCGTCAAGGGGCAGCGTCGCAGCGGCTACTTCCACCTGCACAGCCCGCGCTCAGCGAGCTGTCACTTGTGGCTCCTGCCCCCAGGGTGGAAGGAGCGAAGTCTACTCCACCCAACCAGCAAACAGGCCCGGTTACCCTAGGGTTTGCGGCACCACAACAGTCCTCGGTGGCAGCCTGCGCTACGCGTAGCGAACCCGCAGGCCCGCCAGCAGCTCCCGTTGTGGGTGCAGTCAAGGCTGCCTCACCCTCACTGACCCCTGTTAGTGCTGGCAACAGCCGGCGCAGCTCAGGCCCAAAGGCAGCCCCATCGACCTCCGGGCTGGTGGGCGCAAATGTCTCGTCCTTCGCGGCGAGACTTTCGCGCGAAACTTCTCGCTCACAAGAGCGCGTGTCGGGCGCCTCACAAGAGGCAATGGGCACTACACCCATCCCGACGGCGCACCAAGTGCCTAAGGAGCGGCGAGGCTCCCTCGACCGCTTCAGGAAGGACAAATCCCGAGTTACGGGGCCTGGAAAGGGCTCCGTAATCTAAAGCAATACTTCCTTTTTTAGTACACACAGCACCAATTTACTATCATTAGGGATACACAAATCATACAGTGGAACGTCAGAGGCCTTCTTAGGAACCTCGACGATGCCCAAGACCTTCTTTACCAACACAATCCAAAAGTGCTGTGCGGAGAGGGAGCGCACTTAAAATCGAAACATACAAACTTTCTCCGAGAATATTATACGTTTCGTAAAGATCGCGATGATGCTCTCGCATCATCAGGCGGTGTTGCCATTGTAATCCACAAAAGCATAGCATGTCAACGTTTGCAGCTACAAACGGCCCTCGAAGCAGTGGCAGTTCGACTTGTTCTCCTAAACACACTCATCACCATTTGCTCGCTTTACATACCCCCACATTACCAATTACACAAACATGAATTTCAGTCATTTATAGACGAATTGCCAGAACCTTATGTTGTTCTTGGGGATTTCAATGCGCACAGTAGTCTATGCGGCGACTCTCGTATCGATGCGCGAGGTCGTCTTGTTGAACAATTTCTTTTCTCCTCTGGTGCGTGTCTCCTGAATAAGAAGGAACCTACATTTTACTGTCTCGCGAACAGCACCTTTTCTTCGATTGATCTTAGCAAAGCTTCCCCGTCTCTATTATCTGAACTTGAATGGAAAGTTATAAAAAACCCTTACGGGAGCGACCATTTCCCAATACTGCTGAGAGCAACAAGACAATACGAATCTCCACCACATGCTCCCCGGTGGAAGGTCAATGCAGCGGACTGGGATAAATTCCAAACACTTACCAGTAAGCTGTCGTGGGCTGACATTTCATCGCTCGGACGGTGCCATCGAGTATTTTACTAATTTAATAATTGATGCAGCTTCTAAGTGTATTCCCCAAACAAGTGGACTTTCTAGCAAACGCTGTGTTCCGTGGTGGAATGAACAAGGCCGGAACGCACGTAGGCAGCAGAACAAAGCATGGAGGCAGCTTCGCGATTATCCTACTGCTGAAAACCTTGTCAATTTCAATAAAATCAAGTCCCAATGTAGGAGAACGCGCAGACAATCTTGGAGAGACAGCTGGCAAAAATTCTTATCAAGCATCAATTCGTACACGCATGAGGCCAAGGTTTGGAACAGGGTAAATAGAGTAAGAGGACGACAAACACATCCGCCTCCTCTGGTACACACGCAGAGAGACAGCCTGGAGGACCAAGCGAACCATCTGGGTGCACATTTTGAACATGTGTCCAGTTCATCACATTATTCTCCAGCATATAAAAGACACAAATAAGCAATAGAAAAACAAAAACTAGACTGAAAGAGCACCCAGAACAAGCCATATAACCTACCTTTTCTCCCTAGCAGAGCTGCATGCATCACTCACTTGTTGCAACCAATCTGCCTCAGGCTCTGACCGCATACTATACGAAATGTTGAAGAACCTGCCCTCTGAAACGAAGAAAACCCTTTTTTGTATCTATACCTCTATCTGGACCTCCGGCGAGATCCCCTCTGCCTGGAAAGAGGCCATAGTGATCCCTATCCTGAAGCAGGGCAAGGATCCACCGTCCGTTTTGAGTTACCGGCCCATAGCTCTAACAAGCTGCCTCTGCAAAGCTTTCGAGAAAATTATAAACCGCCGTCTGATACATTTCCTAGAATCAAACAAGCCGCTTGACCCATACCAGTGCGGTTTTCGCGAGGGTCGATCCACCACTGACCATTTAATACGTGTTGAGGTACAGATACGTGAAGCTTTTGTTCACAAACAATTCTTTTTATCTGTATTCCTAGACATGGAAAAGGCCTACGACACCACATGGCGGTTTGGAATTCTGAGAGACCTCTCCCACTTTGGTATACGTGGTAGTATGTTAAATGTCATTGAAAGTTATCTAGTGAATCGCACATTCCGTGTTCGAGTTGGCAATGCTTTATCACGACCTTTTGTGCAGGAAACAGGAGTGCCACAGGGTGGGGTGCTCAGTTGCACTCTCTTCATTATAAAAATGAATTCCTTGCGTCTATGTATCCCACACAATATGTTTTATTCAACGTACGTCGATGACGTACAGATTGGATTTAAATCGTGCAACCTTGCAATCTGTGAGCGGCAGGTTCAACTTGGTCTGAACAAGGTGGCTAAATGGGCAGACGAGAATGGGTTCTGCCTAAATACACAAAAGAGCACCTGCGTCCTTTTTTCTAGAAAGAGAGGACTGTACCCCGACCCCGACATTGACCTGCAAGGACAGGGTCTACCCGTAAAAACGGAACATAAACTCTTAGGCATAATTCTTGACACAAAGCTGACATTCATACCACACCTAAAACATCTAAAAAAACAAGTGCATGAAAACAACGAATATTTTAAAACTGTTGTCACGCACTTCATGGGGTAGTGACAAAAAGTGTCTGTTAAATTTGTATAAAAGCCTCATACGAGCACGCCTAGACTACGGGGCCATAATTTATCAGCCACCTCAACCGCGTTGAAGATGCTGGACCCCGTCCACCATTTAGGTATTCGCTTGTCTACAGGTGCATTTAGGACAAGCCCTGTAGAAAGCCTTTACGTGGAATCCAATGAGTGGTCACTACACTTGCAG
>NC_051162.1:28820896-28842704 GCF_013339745.2 Dermacentor silvarum | reverse complement strand
GAGAAATTGCTGGACCGCTACAAGGACCTCTTCTAAAAATGTTAAGCACAATTTAAGGTAAGATGACAACCCTTGTTTTTAAGGATGTGAAGAGTCTAAAGTTCTTAAAGCTCGAAGCTCTCCATTTTCCTTCAAAGTGCCTGTTGAGGAAGAATTTTCAAGACAAGAACGCATGAACATATTGACACCAGTAACTAGCAGTGAGTACGCAGCTCCAGTAATGCCGGTTCTGAAGCGAGACGGGTCGATAAGGGTCTGCGAGGATTACAAGCTTACTCAGCTTACGCTGAGCCCAATACTGGACGAAGAACAGTACCAGTTACCCAAGACTGATGGACTACTTGCGGCCCTCGCTAGCGGCCAGCACTTTTACGAAACAATCACATTAGGGAGTACCAAGAAGTAGAAATGGCCCCAGAGTCAAACCGGCGCCTTACGCTAAACACAGGCAAGGGCTTCCTCGCTGTGTATCTTCTAACCTTTGGTATTCAGAAAAAAATAATGCACAATTATATTAAAATGAATCAACTTCGTGTTTTTCTATATACCCTACTTTGCGAGTCCTGGATACCGTCTTGCCTATTGCACAAGGACTTGAATCCCCAGGCATAATCACTTAGGAAACTGCCACTGTTAATGTGTATGTGTAGACAACTTTAGCCAGTGGGCGTGTGCGACTGGAAATGAGGCAATGGGTGTGTGCACAGCCTGCGCCCCCCCCCCCCCCCCCCACACACGCCACCCTAAGAAAAGATCACCGGATCCCATCCATATGTGTAAATTGCGTATAAGCCCAGCTTTCTTTGATATTTAGTACCACCATCCTCATTCATTATTCTTCTTCCTCACCACCTCGAACTACCAATGGTATTTTCTCTTGTCACATTTCGTTCCTGCCACATTTTGTT
The DNA here is from genome assembly GCF_013339745.2 of Dermacentor silvarum. Taxonomy (NCBI): domain Eukaryota; kingdom Metazoa; phylum Arthropoda; class Arachnida; order Ixodida; family Ixodidae; genus Dermacentor; species Dermacentor silvarum. The sequence goes on along the minus strand of NC_051162.1, from coordinate 28,841,796 downwards.
ACTGCCGTTCTGGCAAGCCCACACAGCAGTAAAAGAGGATATTAAGCACTATAAAATAACAAAAAATATTTCGAGTGACTACAATGTGGCTGCCTTTACAATTAGGCTGAAATCTGAGACAGACAACATGGCTAGTTACACAAAAGAAACTTCTGAGTAATTCTAATCACAGAAACTGCACAATTAGAAAATGATTGTACACAATGTTCATAGGTCGCTCGTAAATACTGTCACATTTAATAAATCCAACAGTACATTCTAAAGCTCTAATTTTGCAGGAATGCTGCAAGAGTTTGGAGTGTACTGGTAATTTGGATTCTTCCGCTTGCAACACTCACTGAAGTATCGTTCGCAGAAATTTTGCATTGCATTATCGTTTGTAGCCGTCCCCCATATCATGCAGTCCTTTTGGTTTTGGTTTTCATCATTTGCAGTACGTTCGTCTACTGTAGCATCCCCTGTCTCGGAGCTTGCGCGCGCTTCAGCAGTGACATCGGTATTTCCTCCTGCATGCGAATAACCAGAGCTAAAACATCCAAGTAATATAAGAAACATCATTGCTATGAAATAAGATAAGGTGTTTAAAACGCACTCAATTACAAGTTATGAAGTAGATGTATTTCTTTTATTTTACATTTCCGGCGTCCATCTTGAATGCTTCATGTGATTATTCTGATAATGAATTCGAAAACGTCCAAACAATAGGAACACCTTGCTATAAACCCGGCTAGTGGAACACCGATGGGCACGATATTAAGTGTTTCGCAGTTAAGCCCGAAAAGGCGATGCATTGATGGCGATAGCAAAGTATTAGACAACTACGCGAAGTAAGGCCTGTCGATTTACTGGCCTTATAAATTTTAGGTAATGATCCCTTACTGATTAAACAACAAGCTTACGATCCCGCACGCGCAGGCAAACATGGAGCAACCTCACTCGCTCACAGTGAACATTCGCTGTCAGACCGCTGGCTTGATGGAGAGCGCCGGCAGAGGGGAGCGAAAAATTCGGCTGCCTCTTGCTTCAACGTGTGTTCATTGAATTCGAAAGCGTCAAATGGCCCATTGAGAAAAAAAATGGAGGATGCTTAAGTTTTGCCTTTAAGAGGGGAACGCGATAGAATTCAAAGATTCCTGGCTGCTTATCAGGCTTCCCGCAACTGAATCATCTTTTCTCGTATATTAAAACTACAATCCGACGCTATCACGTCTCTAGGTTCTGGTTAAGTCGTATTTTACGACTTTTCTGACGGGTTTTACTTTGAGAAATTCAATTTTGTTCACTAACGCCTTGCGCAACGTGGAGGGCCTGCGCGGTCGCGTTAATTAAACCCTGTCACCTTAATTAAAAGCCGCGTCTGTAATCTGTAGCAGCGAAACGGCAATTGAAGTCCCATTGGTTAAGGCGCCACGTCACGAGCGCACCACAATGGAGCATATAGAGCGAAAGGGAAGGCCTGCTGCAGCGTTAGCGTGCCAGGTTTTGCGTGAGCGGAGAGGGCACCACGTCTACACACGTCACCCTCGCTTTCCCTGTCGGAAGCCGGCCCGGCGCGCAGTGCGCGAGTCAGCTCCACAGGCTGCTGCCGCTTGCTGGCTCGGGCACCGCGTACCGCTATCGCCTGCCGGCCTTGGTGTCCGCTGCTGCTTCCTCGGTCTCTCGCCCTGCAGGACATCAATGGCATGTGGGGCTGGCACCACAGGCTGCTGCTAGTTAATGGCTCGGGCAGCACGTACCACTATGTTACATTACTCGCAGCGCGACACTCCAAGGACCGCTCGGCGGCATTCAATTGGTTACCAATGCTTTCGCATTCACAACTCATAAGAAATGGTTAGGTGTGCTCGGATTTTTTTCTCCGTGTTTTCCTCGATGACCGACGCGTGCACACCGTATAGCGTAGTACGAGTGAAAACAACTACGCCTACACCAGTTTCCTTTACGCTACAAACAAAGGAATGGAAAATCAGAATAATAACCAACCATTTCCCTGTGTTCCACGTGCATCACGTCGTATAGCAACAAGTTCCATATCGTATGTAACCGCGACAGCATGCTAGTTTTTCGAATCTACCCCCATGAAAACTTGCGATTTGAGGTCGTATGTTAGGACCGCCTTTGGGATAAGGCCAGATATGCAGTCGGTCACCGCAGTACCTAGCCCTGCCCATACGCTGTGCGACATTCTGCCTCAATTAGGTTCGGTCAAGGTCATAGCGGATCAAGTTGTAACGCTTCTTCACCGCATCACAATAAAAGGAACTGTCTTCATGCAACCGTATTCGTACTATCATCGTCTACATGTACAGTCGCGATCATAAGTTAGAGGACCACGGCACCAGCAACAAAAATTAAATAAATTAAAGCGCAGCTCCGCGGCTTCTAACTGGTGTAATACATTGCATTGATCAAACACGCGCGCGTACGCGTGCGCTCTTGATTTCAGCTGGAATGCCCAAGATGCGAGAAAGAAAAATAAAAAATCGCGGCACCTTTGGTCCCCAAACTTTTAATCCCGACTGTACATGCTGACGTTTATAAATATACGATACACGACCATGCGAGGATAAACGAAAGCTAATCTCCATCACCAAAGATATAATCAAGTTCTTGCACAAAACAGAGCACAGAGTGGAACTGCTAAGTTGAGCGGGGTTCATCTTAATTATTAATTTATCGAGAGAGCACAGGCAGGTGCCAAAACTGATTGAGCCAGCGGTTACACGACCTTTGTAACACCGTTCAGAGTTTACCAGCCAGTTAATAAGACTTTTGGCTGGAAAATCCTGCAGTTCTGTTTTTCGAGGATGAGAATTCCGGTGCTCGAAGTAATCCATGAATTCGGCTTACCCTACAGGGACGAGGAATAAGGATTATAAACAGGGATAAGGTGCCTCAGGAAGGCTGGCCCTTTCAGGTCAGGAAAGCTTAGATAAATTTATAACTTTCCTAAATTCTTTTCACACAACAATAAAATTCACATCGGAATCTTCAAATGAGCGCATAAACTTTTTGGACACAACGATATATATTGATAATGGGACACTAAAAACAAGGCTGTATAGAAAACCTTTTGATAAACAACAGTACCTAGAATATACAAGCCACCATCCCAGACATTGCAAGCAAGGTATCTTTAAAGGCCAAGCCACACGACTTCGTCGCATTTGCGTTGAAAACCATGACTGCATAGACAGACTCGATCACCTTAAGGAAACCCTATCAAGCAGGAACTACCCGAACACTGCCCTTCAGAAAGCCTACACCGCTGCAACCAAGCTTGATCGAGCCGAGGTCCTCAAACCCCGCCCTAAGATCACAAGGACAACAACGCCTCTTCTTACTACTAAATTCTCAAGCGCACTCCCCAACGTGAACAATATCCTCAGTAAATACCACCCAATTCTCACCAGCAACCAGAAACTTAATAAGATCTTTCCCGACCCGCCCAGAGTAGCCTACACACGGAACAGTAATTTCAAGGACATTCTTGTACACGCCAAACTAAGGACAAAGACGAAGCCGACATCCGGTCCCTGTGGCCTCTCCAGGTGTTCCACATGCAAACATATTCAATCTACTACTACAGTAAAAAGTACAGCGTCAGATTACATTCACAAGGTAACTTCGAATTTCACCTGCACGTCAAGCAACGTAGTCTACTGTCTAGAATGTGCCGCTTGTAACAAGCAATACATAGGTGAGACTGGACAAGAAATGCACACGAGACTCAACGGCCATCGCACAGATACAAAACACAATTTACCTAAAGCAGTAGCCAGCCACTTCAATGAGCAAGGCCATATATTTGATGAAGCAAGACTCTATATACTACAAACAAATTTTCGTTCACCTCGCGAGAGAAAATATACAGAATCATACCTCATACACAAGTTTAAATGCCTGCACCCGACGGGGATCAATTTATCACGTGTCAACTTAGAATCGGTAAAAGCAGTAACATAAACCTTAAATTGTGATACCATTAACAAAGGCGCAAAACAAGTTAAACCTCCAGCTAATCTCGATGCTCAATCTCACCTATTCTTCCATTTCCAGTTCTTCCCTGCATCTCCCCTACCAATCAATTTATTATCCTCCTCCATGCTTTTACTCATTCATCAACCATACGAACGCTTTTCCAGGTACACCTGTCCCCTCCGTGTTGATGTTTCAAATTATATTTCGGCCGCTGTCACTCTCCTGTGCCATTTTCCTTTTTTTCCTCTCAACCTCACCTATTCTTCCATTTCCAGTTCTTCCCTGCATCTCCCCTACCAACCAAGTCATTATCCTCCTCCATGCTTTTACGCATTGATCAACCATACGAGTGCTTTGCCAGGTACACCTGACTCCCCCCCCCCCCCCCCCCATGTTTATATTTCTAATTCCAGTTTTTCTCCACTGTCACCCTTCTGTGCCGCGTTTTTTTTTTCTCCACACAAGATCCACACCGAGACATTCGAAAATCCCAGACGCCAGGATACCTTTTTCGGCGCCTTGACCACACAGGGTCTCGGCAATTCTGTATACCGCCGCGACGACGCCTACGGCGAACTAGTGAGGCTAACGTCCCGTGACGGACCAAGCTGTTCCCTGTCAACCACAAAATTACCCGATGCCTTGATGCTACGCTACTCAATTCATGCTTTCAACTTATATTGTTACTTGCACACTGACCGGCTCTTCAGGGACCCCAAACGCACGCCGCCCACGACACCTCGGAACGCTCACTGGGCTCTCGCTCCCCAAACCCCCTCTTATGTTTTTTTTTGCTTTTTTTAATTAATTTTTTTGCCGCTTTCTCGCTCTCCCACTCTTGTCCCCTCGTCTTAGAAACCGCGCCTAGCCAGCCAAGCGCCAGCGCTCATTTTCTTTTCAGTCTCTCCCTTTACAGCCAGCCACAGCCGACATCGACGTGACGTCACTCCACTAACCTTTTAAAACTAACCCGCCGAGGATGACGAGGCCGCCTTTGACGAAGATAGGTCCTCCTATCGAAACGTTGGCCAGCCTTTCTGAGGCACCTTATCCCTGTTTAAAATCCTTATTCCTCGTATGCTACTCCATTAGTCAGCCACCGTTTTTGATTTTGGACCTACAGGGACGATGTGGCAGTATTGAGCGTGAAATGCCTTTAGCTCCTATTGTCGGCGTCCTTCAAGTGACATTGAGCCAAAAGCCACAGAGGCATTATCCGGGCACTCAAAGAAAAATATTCGGGCATCGTTGCGAGAGCAAAACGAGAACGTCCGGGCAACCAGTCAATTGTTAAGAAGAAACTGCGGTTACCCGCCGCGGTGGCTTAGTCAGCTAAGGCGTTGCGCTGCAGTGCACGAGATCGCGGGATCGAATCCCGGCCGCGGCGGACGCATTTAGATGGAGGCGAAATGCAAAAACGCCCGTGTGCTTGCGTTGTAGGGCACGTTAAAGACCCCCAGGTGGTCAAAATTAATCCAGTGCCCTCCACTGCGGCGTGCCTCATAATCAGAACTGGTTTTGGCACGTAACACCCCAGAAAGAAAAAATGCGGTCTCTGACCCCCAAACCTTTTTTACAAGACCACATTACATAGGCTAGTTACTGGCCAAACAAGATAAAAAATATAGCTTCCGAGTTCTTCCGAGTAACTCAAGTTCTAACTTCTAGTACGCTGAACTTTTATTTCTCATTTCCAATAGCGACGTTCAAAATGTAGATACAGGGCACCATACACTTCATTGTCATCTTTTGTCGCTGAGACAGGTTTGTCTGCACGTGCTCTTTTCAACGCGAGTGGTCCGCAAGTTCCGCGGCGTGGATTCTGCGCCGCCTCCTTCAAGAGATGGCGCCACACCGCGTGACCAAGCCGGCAGCGCCCGGCGCGCCGCGGATGGTTGTGTGGTGTGTTGCGGAGTGGTAGGGTGGAGTGTGACCTTGCGAACATGCACTATACCCATTTTAAGATTGTGGCTAGTGTCACTTCCAGCGAATCTGCTTTGCCGGCAACGATTTCACGCTTACATATACTCTCGATTGCGGGAGAGCCAGCATTTTTTTTTTCGATAGTGTAGAGTCTCATTCATGACATAGACGGCATTAGAAAAAATTAGGTCGGCGGTGTTAACAGTCAACGCAGAGAAGTGTCAGTTTGGCATGGCTCGGGGCACATATTTTGGGCATAATATGGTACAAAGAAAGCGTGACCTAATAAATCTAAAGTTACCGCAATCGATAACACTGCAAAGGGTGTGATGTGAAACATGTGTCATTTTTCCTTGACAGTACCAGACATCATGAACATATCATTGCCAACTATTCAGAACTTGTAAGTCCGCTAATAACCGCCCGGAAAACATGAATATCAAGTGCTGAGGAGGCAATCATCACTGAAGACTGTCTTCAGTGAAGTGACTTTTCAGTCTCAAGAAAGCGTTGTCTTCGAAGCCCGTGCGTGTCTCAGGAAACCTTAATAGAAAATTAGTACTCCACTTTGGTGCTATCAACCGAGGCCTATGCATCGCCCATGCCAAATTGAACGAATGTGAAGAAGACCACCCCATTCTGTGCCTAGGATGAAAGTTTACACCGTAAGAAGTGGTCTTCAGCACCTCCAAGAGGATCCTTGGACATTCTTAGATATTGCTTGGACAAACTGGCTACTACAGGAATTTTATTCCTAGATCCGCCGAGATTAACGCAAAGCTTACAACACAACGGATAGAAAGACAGTAAAACGGACCCACATACAACTGACCATTTCAACAACTCAAAGGCAAAATAGCAAGTGCTCTCGTCATGCAGCTACAAAACTTCAGCAAGCCGGTCAGACTCCGCAAAGAAGCGCCCAAAACGAGTAGCTGAGTAGCCCTAATGCAACATCACGATCGGATCCTTCATGCAATATTATATGTGACTGCGGCCTAAGGAGACTGCGCAGGGCAACATTTAAAGAGAATCACTAGTGCTTGTGTGGGGTATAACAAAATTGTAGTTTTTTATCTATGGTTTTCAAATTGCTATTTAAACGGCCGAAGAACCTTTCTGCTTTTTAATGCTCGCAAAACAGCTGAAAAATTCTGCCTTTCATCCGCCTTTTCTGCTCCAAGAATACCACTGCATAATAAAAAACAACAGAATTCCACACCTATATGGATGAAGGCGTAGCCATAAATTGAGATAAGTTATTTCATTTTATGGAGCGACTTTTTTTCGTCTGTTGAATAATATAAAATATTATTCCAAAGTGGGATCAGTATGAAAAATTTGATGTATTTCTTCAATTTCCCCCTCATCCCCAAACCCTTCTAAAAGCACCATAGTTTTTGTACACATGGTCCTAATTGCGAATCCTTTAAAAACGAAGAGGGGGGGGGGAGGGCGCAAGCTTTCGTGCACCACTTATTTGCATCATTGGCAGTGAATTTCATCTTCTGTACACCCGGTATACGTCAAGCTATGTGCGTCTGTGGCGTTGTGTGTGATTAATATTTTCACCAGAGAAGGCAACCGCTAGTAGAGACTGAATCATGGTGGCAACACATACGGAATACGTGAAGATGAGCCCGAATCCTGGAAACTCATTTCAAGCTGATACGTCTTGCAAACTCGGCGGCTACAATTGGTATTTTGCAATAGAAGTCATAAAGCAACTAACCCTTTAATGACGAGACACATAAAACTCAGAAATCATGTTTATTTTCAAGCTTAATCTGCAAAACACATACTAAGTTAACAATCCTGAGTTCGAAAAAGCCGCCAAACCGGTGTTTTCATACGCCTCAACAAGGTGCCGCCGAGGTGGAGGGACCGTTAGTGGCGCAACCCACCTCCCCGCTGCAAAGGGCACCCTCATACCAACCATCCATTCATCCAGCAAGAAAGGAGCGCCGGCGAGCTAGCCTCGCTAGCCTCCCAGCAGGGCTCAACTCTAGTCGGGCGAGCTTCCAGCAGGCTTGCCGCGCTAGCCTCGCAGCCAGGCCCAACTCTACTCAGGGGGGAACCAGGCATAAGAGAAGATCGCCTGGCGCAAGGGAAGAGATATAGCGGGGGTTCAGCCGGCGAGGAGGAAGGAGGGGGCGGGCGCTCAAAAAGACGACGACGCTCGAGACAATGCTCATGATCATAATGTTTTTCTACAGGCGGACACGATCCTGGGGAACAGCTTAACAGCTTCGCTGTAAAAGAAAATATTTTGCGGAACCTTTTAAGCAATAGTGGGAAAACTCCAGGCAGGAAACTGGAAGTAGTCTTCACCCCAAGCCACCTAAGGCTTCGTTTTTAATTTTTATTAGCAGCTCTCATCATATGTGAACCATAGGTCTACATTTCATTTCCTTTATATCACATGTGTGACACCAGTGCAGTTGGATATCTTGCATCGGCCTGTCTCCTCTGACCTTGCTTTCAAAAGACAGTTAGTCGCGTGCCAAACTTCTTTGTCAAGTGTCCCTGCTCTAAACCAAGAAATGACGCTTGCAGCCTGTTAACGAATGTTGACAGAAGACATTTAGCTAGAAACTTCGTATTCAGTACTGAAACTCTGCAAGAACAAAAAAAAATTCTAGCATGCTGCCTGTAGGCAACACTTATCAATAAAGGGCTAATTACCAACTTTTACCAACATTGTGCTTTGATCTTTCGTGTTGTAATGTCCGCATTTCCGAATAATACAGCTCAATGTCAAGAATTCTCCAATCTGCCGCAGATGATATTCAAAAACCGTAGAACTTAAAAAAGTCACAATTTCGCCCGAGAGGCGAAGCATCGATTACGATAGCAAATTATAAAACAGCTATATTAAGTAAGGAGAGTAGCTTTATCGCACATATAAACTTGTAAACATAGTCATACGAACTAAATTAACAAGCACGGTGCCATGTGCGTACCAACAAACATTAACACATCTCACTCAATGACCGTGGAAACTCGCTGCGAGAACTCTCGGGTGAGGAAGCGCGGCAGCAGAAGAGAGCGAATTGAGTTTCGTGCTGGCACTCCCATCAACGCTATCATCATCATCAGCCTGTATTTATGTCGACTGCTGGACGAAGGCCTCTACCTGTGATCTCCAATTACCCCTGTCATGCGCTAGCTGATTCCCACTTGCGCCTGCACATTTCCTAACTTCATCTCCCCATGCACCTAATTTTCTGCCGTCCTCGACGCGATATAAGCCGCGAAAGCATAGCGTAGGGCGGACTCTGTCCACGTCCCAGATGGGTTGTCCACGTCACAGATAGCGCGGCCCGTGTTTTATAAAGGTGGCAAAGTGTACTTGAAAGTTGGCAAAGGTGTTCTAGAAAGATCGCAAATCTTGTCCGGATAATTAAGGTATGTAGAGGCTTAAACATTTATATGTTTACTATTTAAGTGTTCTGAGTTGCCACTAAGTATTACACGCATTTAAAGTTGCAGTCGGAAAATACATAGTACAAGTAGAATCCAGAAAAGTTGCTTCCAGGTATCTTGAGACAATAACTTGAAGAGAACGAATTGTATTGTGAGCTGTTAATGACTGTCGTCAGCTCTAGCCCACTTTTCTAAACAGCTACAGTTGCTTCGTTGTCTGTTACCCTGACGTTCTTGTTACTAACAATACATTGAGCCCCGTGGTTCCTCTGATTTTTCTCGCTCATAAAATACAAAAGCCTCGAAATTGGCAACCGTGGTGCCTCAAGGTAGAACACGAGGTTTGAATGGCCAGTTGCCAGCTTCTAAGATCATGCACTATGTAGTGTTAGTGGTTAAAGGTTTCTTCACATCTGCCATATTGGCTGTGAGTATTGCTACCTAGCACTCCCAGGACTATGTTTAGTACACACGCGCAATTCTCCAAGAAAATGACCATTGGGACAACCGCCACCATAGCTCACTTGGTAGAGCATCTCAAGCGCAAGGCAGAAAATGTGGGTTCGACTGGCAGCAACTTGTCTTTCAATGCGAAGCATCATGATCTATCTTCGGATTTCATCGTACATCAGGCCAGGCAGCATCAAAAGTAATTAGTGACGTGCCTGATGGCGAGTCTGGAACCCGGTTTCATAGTGCAGCCGTCCAATTCTTTACCCATTAGGCTATAGATGCAAGCATAGCTCGCCAGAATAACCTCATTTGTTTTCTCGTAGCAGCTAATGCTTTCAGATGTTATGTGACACGGAGTTTTGGATTCACCCATTCTCATATGCGACATTAAGCAGGTGTTACGTCTGCTTTGGTGATGCGTTGTGCGTGCAATTGTATTTGGTTTCTCTATGTTGACGTATTGTGCCTTGCAGTTCATGTGGTGTTGGGCATTAGCTTAATCACAGCTTCGATGCTGTGCCCACAAAAACAATCGTAGGCAGGTGTTCGAGAGTGACGTAAAGCTCACTCCCTCCTTCTCTTTTGCATACAGCAGGCAATGCGCACAGTTTAGCGCCGTGCATATGTGTGGGGCATTTCCTTGTTCTTATTCTGCTGATGAGTCATGTGGGGTACATAGGGGAAAGCCAGTTCTCCACATCATGGTTGTGAGTGCCGCTGAATACAACGCAGTCTCGCTGCCTTGAGACGCTACAGCGCCGGACATCTGGGGGTGAGGTAGCATCTTGCTGTCCCTTGTCGTCAGGCATAGCCAAGGCTGGAGGTGGAGTCCGCATACAAAGTTCCAGGTTGAAGAATAAACCAGCATGCCCATCAGATGTGAGCGCAAATTTATCTCTAAGCGTGATTTACGCCAAGAATAAATATTCTTTTTCTTTCACATCCTTTGTTCACAACCATCTTCTTTCGCATCCTTTGTTTGCGCCTGTCTTTTTTGCTACGTAGTAATTAATTATTAATTGGTTTATTAGTAATGAGTAATTAAGTAGTAACTGAGAACTCGCTCTAGCATACAAAAACGAAGATAGCAACCTGTTTCTCATGTGTATATCACAATAAACAAATGATACGTTGGGCATTGCACCCCTGTAATGTGCACATTGAGTGCCTCTTCACTTCATCTAAAAGTGCTCGAGATTTCTAGTTGGGTTGCCTTAAATGTGCTAGCTCAGTGCATCTTCGAACGCATTCATACAGGCTCCTTAAAGCTTGTTTGTTAAAGTTAAGCCGCTATAGATATGTCCTCATTGTTCAGGCTACGTCTGACGATGGCTGAATTTTCTTGTGACTATGATGCTATGCTTTAGGACAGACATGGTGCTTCATTGTGAAATATTGTTGACATGCTTTTTAACAAATGGTTTTAGTAACGTAATTGCACTTGCGATGCCAAATGAGGTGTAACTTATGTTTCACCTCCGGCATGTTCATGATCGCCGATGGTATATAAAACAGTGGTGCAGACCAAACATCACAAAGAATAAATGGTGCCTCTCTTTGTTATAGGCTGCTGTGTTTCAGCTAAACTTGCTTTTTTGTATCCAATGGTCATGTCGCTCAATTAGTGTTAGCCAATTTCCGTTACACTGCAACCCACTAAAACTATGAAGTGTTAAAACGTAATGCCATCCCTCTCTCCCTTTGTCCTTCTTACCTTTCACTCTGCTGCAAGCTTTTAGATTTCAATGCTCTAATGACTAATGCAAAAAAATGTTGCTGCCTGAAACTACATGACATGTCTTCGAGAAAACGATTATGTCGTCTATATAAACATTGCAAAAGGTGCCCAAGTATGGTTTCAGGATGTCATTCATGATCTTTTGAAACCACGCTGGGGAATTCTTCCATCCGAAAGGCAATCGGTTATATTCGAACAAGTCGAATGGCGTAACAAATGCGGTGTACTTTTTGGTCTCCTCAGTCAAGGGAATCTGCCAAAAGCCTTTGCAGAGATCGATCCGGGAAAACCAGTGGCAACCACCAGTTTCATCAATAATAGCATCAATTTTTGGCATCGGGAAAGGTATTAATTCTGTTTGGCGATTTAGAATCCTACAATCTGTACAAAGACGAAAAGTGCCATCGTCTTTAGGAGCGATTGTTATAGACGAAGCAAACGGTGAAATTGATGGTCGGATGATGTCAGCGTCTAACATTGCTTGCAACTCCTTTTTCAACCAAGCCTTTTTCTCTCTTGACATATTATATGGGGCTTTCCGAACCACTGTTTTGTCTGCAAGTTCAAAGGGAACTGCATGTGACTTCATCGGCGGAGGATAGTTTTCTATGCATACGAGCTCTGGATACTTTGCTCTGATGTCTTCTTCACATTGAACTAACTTTAGAGGGCTGGGTATCTCTCCGCTTTTCGTCAGTTTAGCATTTTCTTCAACCAATACCCTGTCATCCCAATAAAGGTTTATCTTGAGCTTTTTCATGTCAGAGCGAGATAAAAGGAAGTCATAGGTGACGTCAGGTATTGCCAGCACATCGCTCTTTACGCAATGTCCTTGAAATTCAATCACTACAGACGCCCACTCATTATGGGAGCTTACTGCCCCATCGTAACCCTGGACACGTAGGGTCCTCCCACTGTGGAGACGGCTGGTGTCTATTCTTTGCTGGTTGATGACGGACACAGACGCTCCACTGTCCACGAGTGTGTTCATCTCAACACCGTCAATCTTGACAGGGACATGAAGTAGGTTAGAAGACGCCAAGTACACAGTTTCGTGGCAGTCTTTCACGAGAGGCCGATCGTCTTTACCCAGTTCTGTGTGGGGTTCGCCGACAGTCGGAACGCATACAGTGCTACCAGGACTACTTGAGCAGCAATTCGAGGACTTCAAAACGTTGTTCTGAAGGCTTCCTGCGAGCTTGAGGGATCGTATGTGCGACTGAGGTTCTACGAGCTCATTGCTGTCCAGGAGTAATTCTTCTCCGCAAGGACTTTCCTGTGCTGGCTCCAAGGGCAAATTTTTCAGACACCGCATGAGGTCGTCTATTGTATCGGGGGCTTTCAGCTGGACCTGTTTTCGAATACTGAGAGAGAGTCCCAGCGTTACCAAAGCTATAACTGCGAGTGTAGAGAGTTCAGGTTCTGCCATGCGCAACAGACGACGCTTCTCAAGGCAGTACTCTATTAGGGAGCCATGCGTGTGTCTGAAGCGCAGCGCCAACTCCCATCTCTCCAATGGATTGCATTGGAACGCCACCAGGAAGCTGCGTTTCCACTTCTCCCAATACGCTGGCTTTTGATCCAGGATCTGCAGATCGTACCATTTTCTGGCAGTGGCACCAAGGTAACGTCGCATGTACTGAACTTTCTCTTCGTCGGGTAGCCACCCGTTATTCGCAGAAGCATACTCATAATACCATAACCAATATTGCGGGTCTTCGGAGCCACCTTCAAAAACATCAGGTTCAACCATATCCGGCGCTCGTTTTCCTTTCCTCAGAGACTCGGCCAGTGCTGCCATAAGCTGACTTTGTTGCATCATCTGTCGCTGTTGCACTTCAAAAACTTGCAAAACGTGGCTCACCTTCTCTGTTGACATATCCTCTGTCGGAGAACCACGGCGCATGGGTGCCAAAACAAGCTCTTCTATTGTCGCCAGCTGCAGGTTCACCTTGGCTGATCCTGCCTGCAAAAGTTCCTCACGGCATGTGGACGCTTCTTTGAGCACTGCGTCGACGAGGCCAGGGGAGCTGACGTGGCGCGGAAGACTTGTTGACGGTTCATCTTGCACTTGGTAGCCAGTGAAGATAATGCGCTGCGACGAGGTCTGGTCAACGAAGAATATAACCCACATCCTGTCGGGCTGCGCCAAATTATGTAGCATTCCTAGTAAACACAACTAAAGGAAACACATAGCGTAATACTGACGGATGGTTTCCGCCATTTTATTCTAACTGAAACTGCCCTCCTCGTCCTCCTCTTCCTTCATCCCCTTTGTTCTTCCTCTTCTTTCGTGGCCTAAATGCGGCACGCTTCAATGTTGCTGCCTGAAACTACATGACAAAACAAACTTGGCATGTGTGTGTAGGAAAGACTGTTCCTGGTGACCAAACTGGCTCAATTAATGCTGAACTTCAGGCCTTTGCGTCAAGAAAATTGGCCTTAGATTCTCAGACCCTCTTCCTGTTCTCGTGACTGTCTATCACATCCGATATACACTCACGGGAGTTGCACAAAAAAGGAGCCTCCTTCCCTTGCGAAACTGTTTTTATCACAAGTGTGCCAGACAGCGCCCGTTGTACTATGAGCAGGCACCACCGCGGGTGAAACTTATAGCCCGTACTTTACTATAACATAATTTCAAATCTATTTGTGAACTCCCCAGGCTACTTCACAATTGCAAGCTGAATCTGACGTAGGCTGTCTCAGGGTCATGACCCATACTTTGGTGAACTCTAAGAACGCATGCTGTGACTGGAGCCCACCTTTTGCAAAGGCTTTGTATGTGCACTCAATAGGAGACAGTTCTCCAAGCTTAACATGATTTTCAGTGATCCTGGAAGGAAGACTTATTGTAGCGTTAGCTACACTGGCCTAGCCAAGCCCGTCTCGCGCGGCACATCAAGAGCCGTGCTGCGCATGCGCAAGGATCAGTGATGTCACACGGCTTGCGCACCGGAGCCACCGGAGCCGGCACCTCTCGCGCACTCCGCCGCCGCCGCGCGTGACTCACCGCCGCCGGTCTGCGCATTCCAGAGGAGTGAAGTCGTAGCCGTGGTAGACGCACTGGCGCCGGCGCGCGGTCGCTGTGGAGTCACTGCGCTTCTGACTGGCGTTTGCCAGTGTGGTATAGCCACGGAGAAGGAGAGCGTAAATGCTGCTCTACAGCGCAGAAGAACGGAGAAGCTTGACTCATCGGATCCCGAAGTAGTTGCCTGGCAATTAGCGGTTGAGCGTAGGAGACAACCAGGAAAGCTAAGAATAATCAGCTGAACCTTTGCTAACGCTACGTATATCCTGGCATAGCCGAGCTAAGCCACTGCAACTTTTTGAGTTGAGTTATTGCGCTGCATTATGCTAACTTTTCATATTTCACTAATGCATTGTGGTCACCATTAAACCGCACTGTTTAAAAGGTGTTGGATATAACAAGATACTTATTTGCCCTAATATAATGTAGGAATGCGCACTCTGCAGTCTGAAAAGTGAAAAAACATGATCACGACATTTGCAACCGCTTTAGCTGGTTATAATATCATTGAAGTGCATGCAAGCAGCCTCTACGTTGTGTTTGTTAAAAACATTGCTCCATCGTGCTGCCGCATTATGCACCTTAGCTTTGTGTGTAAGCTGCAGCTTTTGCACTGTGCGGCAACACTGTGCCCCTTAGTTATGTGTAAAAGCTGCCGTTCTTGCATCGCTCTTTACTGTCCTGCACGTCCGCCTTGTGGCAAAGCCACCGCAGCCACACCCTGCTCCACCACAGAGCATTTTAGATGTGTGAGAAAGCACAGTTACTAAATTTTGCATGTGCTGGATTTGGGCATTTTTAATGCGAAGAATTGTTTCTTCATATCAAATACTTTGCAGTAGGTAAGTTTATGTGCAGGCTCCGTTTGATGTACTCCATTGAAAACAAAAACTTGTCTGACTGTGAATCCTAACCTGTCTTCCGGCCAAACAACCCAACGCTCTAACCATCAGGTCACTGTCGTGCACATTCGTCTCACTCGCAAATGCGTAACTTGGTGTATGAGATAGTGGCACGTTACTTACAGTGCATAAAATTTATCGGAGCATCTGTGCATGTACAAGTTGCTTGTCAAAGGGAAAACAGGTCAGTCTCCCATCCTTCCTTTGTCGCAGCACTTTGAGGTGCTTTGTTACACTGCAGCACCTTCGGGATTCGCCCACATTTCCCTGTCCCTTCATTGTAGCAGCTTGCACAACACGGACACTGTGCAACATTGCACTACCTTTTAGATCAGGTTCTACCTTTAGGATCGATACCTTTAGGATCAAGTTCTACCTCCGATTGTCAACCTAAGCGTACATGCTGACGACATACGCATCTAGGTCTCAGCAGTTACACGTCCCTAGGTGCATGCATGGCTCAAAAAAGCAGTGACCCTGATATAGACTACTTGCGTGCTGAAAGTCCCGCTAGTTCTACCGAGAAGTGCACCCCCAAGCCCATGACCTGTGACATAGATTTTTTTTTTGCCATCAAAAAGTTAATATACAATATATCAGCCATTCCTATGCGTTATTATTTACAGATACCTTTATTGAAGCCCCATATCTCATACTCGAAGAAAAGGCTTACCAATATCGCCCACATACGTTTCTCGCCAGAAAAACGTCCGTGGCATCTGTGTTTCAACAGTACAGACGCTCTTACCAGGATACCAGTGGCGTAGCCAGAAATTTTTTTCGGGGGGGGGGGGGGGGGGGGGGGCTCAAGTTGCAACGCGGCCTGCTTATAAAAGTTGTCGAGGCATCAAATACATGAATAATAACTGCATTGCCATTGCCAATGCCATTGTATATTAGGTGCTGAAAACGAATTATTTAACGCTACGCGCAGTCAAGACAAGTAAATTATGTGTTTGTTTCATAAAAGAATAGCTTCGTATGTCCCAAAAATTGTGGCAGTAATAGCTGACATCAATGCTTCCCCGTTTTTTTTCTGGTCTATCTAATAAGCAAAGAAAATATCACGCGAACTTTAGAACTATATCAGTTCGAAACCAGCAAAGCAGTGCATGCAGCTGGTATGAAAAACGTAAAGGCAATAAAATGAACAAGTTGACAAATATTTTGATGAATCTTTGTCATTTAACAACCTTGTTTACATTTGCAACGACCAGGGAAGAACCTCAATGACGCGGTCCTTCGTTGCACTGGATTGCGCAGCAGCAGATGTTACCGGTCGTATATTGTAATTGCACCGAAATTATAGTTGCAACAACGAGTACATACAAAAAGCAGAAGTTCCGCAAAATATACATTAGAAATGCGAAGATAGAATGGAATATACAAATGCCAAGATAAACGGCAAGAAAGTGTCGTGTGAAACCAAGTTCACTGCTTGTATACACAAAACCTCGCAACAAGATATTTAAATGCAATAAATGTATACGTATCTAAGGAAACGTCATTGTATATAATGCGTCAAACAAGACAAATAAACATGTTGCGCAGTCACAGATAGTAAAACTTCACGCATACGAGTATAAAGACAGACGATCCAGACAAGAACAAAACTATGATCTCAGAAATTGTGACATGCATTTGGGCCATGCTACGATCGCGACAGCACCATGTGGCTAGAATATGAGAAAAAGAATACAGAAATCAATAAGGAAATGCGTATTTTAACTGCCTGCACAACGGCAACAATTATTCTGCACCCAAAGTCAAAGAAGGCTATTGCTTCGTTTCAAAAAAGAAGTAAATACATGTAGCTAAAAAGGAAAGAAAAGGACAAACGAAAGCCGCAGATGATGTGGCAAGTTGGTTTACCCAACATCCGAGTACGTTTTTGGGAAACGCCGTGTGTGCCGGGCTTTCAATGAGCGAGGTTTGTCAAAATTGGTTATTGATGTCCCCGTAATTTTTGTATTCCCAGGATAATTTTGATCATCATGCTAACTGTTACAATAAACGGTGAAAATTTCTGTGGTTTTAAAAGCTAATGAACAGTCATACGTTTTCATAATTACGAGCTTATATAGGAACGTGAAGGAACAGATATTTTTACAGGCATTGGTTTTTGCTGCTTCGCTATCTAAACGATAAACTTTACTCGGCGGGGAGGTTTAGCGAAGCGTTCAGTAACTTCGGACACGTCGATGGCGACGTCTCTGTGGAGAAGCGCCAGCATAACCATGCGTTCCTCATTGTAAAGCGCAAGTGTTTTTTTTTTTTTTTTTTTAGTAATCTCATGTTTGAAAATCTCTCTGCGCTGGCAGTGGCACTGGAAGGGCGACTAGAACATGCAGCAGTTTGTGCTAGAGCACTGCCACGGCCGCTGGATAGAAAAAGGGTGCGGCCTGCCGCGTGCATCGAAAACGGTGTGATCCGCCGCGGCGCCACACGCCGGGGTCTGTTGTCTGGCATCGGCATATCAAATGCGTCAGGAACGCGCTTGGAACGCCGTCGCGCGTGCAAGCCGAAGCGTTCCATCCCCCTCAGCTAGCGCCGTTCGGCACAGCCAAGCGGCCGACAATGCAACTACGGCCGTCAGTTCGCTCCCATAGCAGCGCGCCTGACGCGGCAGGCCACACCTTTTTTTATCCAGCGGCCGTGGCACTGCACGGGCCGATTATTTCAGCCCGGACCCGGCCCGGGCCCGTTTTTACATTGGGCTGCCCGCCCGAGCCCCAACAAAACTTTTCTGGCGAGACCCGGGCCCGGCCCGGGCCCGGAAATAATCTACGTTACCCGCCCGGCCCGGCCCGGCCCGGCCCGGCCCACCACCCCTTTACCTTAGGCCCGAGGCCCGGCTCGAAACCTGCCCGAACCCGGCCCGAGACCGAAAAATACATGTTTGTCAGAGTTGAGACGCCCGAGAATAACTCGCTGCACGTTACATGCACACCACCAGAAAGCCCGAGCCCGGCCCGGGCCCGGGTCAAAAAGCACACGCCGTGCCCGAGCCCGTGAAAAAAACTGCTCTACCCGGCCCGGCCCGACCCACGGGCCGGGCCGGGCCCGGGCTTTCGGGTAAGCCCGAGCCCGTGCAGTGCTCTAGTTTGTACACATGTACATATAACTTGCAGTCTCCATGAGAGAGGGCATCTATTCCTGTGCTAAAACCTAAAAACACTTCGATATCATTTCCTCAGCACCACGCTCGACAAAGTAGACAGCCGTCCTCTTACGGAAGCCACAATTCTTGGTCCCTGGTCCCAGCCGATGTCGGAACGAACTGCTTTAAAAGCGCTATTACGCTTTTGAAAAGAAACAGGACTTAGTGAAAAACTATAGAATGTGCGGACTGTTACGTTTCTTTTAGTTTTCTTTTTAATCTTCTTTTGTTTTCTAATCTTTTCTACTATTACCCCATCCCCCTGTGCAGAGTAGCCAATCGGACACTTAACCTGGTTAACCTCTCTGCCTTTCACCTCTTATTTTCATTCCTTCCTTCCTTCGATATCGTTGACATTCTTGTTTATGTACCTTGCACAAACAGTAAGCTGTTCGATTCCAGCAATATCCGTCGTTTCGTCAGCAAGTACGGAGAAGCAGCCTGCAGCGTTCACTTTTGCATTTAGGCTTTCTTTGATAATTTCACCACAAATTTCTATAATTTGGTTTTGTACGTCTGGTTTAAATACGAGGCATTACAGGGGCAACTTTCCAAATGATTCTTCAGATGTGTATCTCCACAATCAGCTCGCGTGCGAAGAAGCGTTCTGGAAATACCAGTATTTTCAGCGGGGGCTTTACTTAAATCCATAGGACCAGTGTCCCTATCGCCACGGAGAGCATGACCTTGCCGCCCGCAAAAAAGAACTGTCTCAAATTAAATAGGCCGTTGAGTTTCTTCTTTTTTCTCTTATTTTACTTTGCCTGCCCTGGTCCAGCTTATCGATCACATTGGGCGCGCTTCCTGAAAATGTTTGGAGAAAATTATCAGATGCCAGCTGACAGTCACGGTGATATCTAATATTATTGCGATAGCAATTATATGGACACTCCCAAGCAGATTTCTGCCGTCGGCGTCGCCGTCGTCGTCGCCGTCGTTGTCGCCGTCGCCGTCGCCGTGAGGTTCCGTATGACGTCAATAGAGATGAAATCGTCGCCGCGCGCCACCGAACGCTGTATGTGCGAGTGAAAGGGCGCGAGGGACGCGCGCTTTCAAGGGGACTGAACGCACGGCGGAGAACAAACGCGCGTTCTGCGCCGTGCTCCCTTAAGGGCTGCAGAAGTAGGCGTCTCTTTCCTCCTTTACAATCACCTATATGTAGAGCAAACGCGCCTTCTTCCGACGCGTGAAAGGCCGTGGGGGGGAAGGGAGGCGACGTGTAGCTGCGGCACCAAGTGCCTATTTATATCAGAGGCTCCGGCAACAGTCACCAACGCCGCACGCATTTTGTGCGAACGCGGGCAAAACGCCGACGGCGTCGACAACAGATCTGTGTGTTGCCGGTGCTGCTGCATGTCCAAGTTTATACAGCTGATAAAGCTACTATCATTACTCCGTACAGCTCTCCCCAAATTTGCTATCGCAATTGATTCTTCGCCTTTCAGGTGAAACTGCGACAACTTCTTTTCGTGTGTGTGGAAGATTGCGAGCGCGTGCTTCCATTTCTGGAACGGCTTAGACACGTGCGTTCGAGTGCGTGCATGTGTGCCCAAGTTTATAAAAACATTAAACCCAGAAAGTTCCAGAATTAAAAATCAGAACCACGCCTTTGGAAATGTCAGTGCACTTTTCGCGTCAAAAGTGTATGAGAACTTTATACCCATCCAGTTTCGGAATTGAAATCCATGCGCTCCGTAGATTCCGGTGCCGCTGCGAGATGCCGCGACGAGCCCGCTCACTATCGAAAATCTCTTGAAACTTTGTGCTCGGCTGGGGCTCCTTACGTTATGTGACTCCAGGTGCATGGGCGATTGCACGAAATCCAGCCCGAGTTCGCAATTTTCGCGCCGAAATCTCTTTTCGACTGTCAAAAAGACATTGTAGACAAAATCGAGAATGATTTCCGGCGCCGGTGGTTGTTTTGGTCGGCGGTGCATGACAGCACAAAAAAATTTCGGGGGGGGGGGGGATGAAGCTCCATCAGCCCCCCCCCCCCCCCTGGCTACGCGCCTGCCTGTGCGGCATACAAAACAAAAAGATGGAAACACGCACCTCGCTTCGAACACAGACAAGACAACCGGGCGCGGCCAAACGCTGCCAGCAAAACACATAAGAAAACCATCCAGAAGGCATTGTTCGTGGCATAAACCACCACCCCCCCCCCCCTTAAGAGGGCATCAACCCGATGCTAAAACGGTAGTCCAAACAATAAATAGTTCGTCATCTGGCGTAGTAAGGCTTAAGGCGAACCACGTGGACGATTTCGGGCCGCGTACGTCATCGTGA